>NW_010183341.1:0-17085 GCF_000695765.1 Mesitornis unicolor
GAGCATCTCCCTTATGAGGAGCGGCTGAGGATGCTCGGTTTCTTTAGTTTGCAGAAGAGGAGACTGAGGGGAGACCTCATTCATGTTTATAAATATTTAAAGGGTGAGTGTCACGAGGATGGAGCCAGGCTCTTCTCGGTGACAAACAATGATAGGACAAGGGGTAATGGGCACAAGCTGGAACACAGAAGGTTCCACTTAAATTTGAGAAGAAACTTCTTCTCAGTGAGGATGACAGAGCACTGGACCAGGCTGCCCAGAGAGGTTGTGGAGTCTCCTTCTCTGGAGACATTCAAAACCTGCCTGGACGCCTTCCTGTGCAACCTCATCTAGGTGTTCCTGCTCCGGCAGGGGGATTGGACTAGATGATCTTTTGAGGTCCCTTCCAATCCCTAACGTTCTGTGATTCTGTGATATTCAAGGCTGCATTAGTTCACCTGTGGCAAGAAAAAGCCCAGACTGACAGATGGGAAATGCATTATCCCAGTAAATGACATTTCAAGAGCTGAGCTTCAAGTCATGGAGAGCAAGTTTTACTTTGTTTGACTTCATTAAAAGGTTTCATGCTTCAGCAGGGTATTTTCCATATCATAAAAAACAGATCACTCTTTACCTAGTGTTCATGAGTGATTAACACTATTCACCCATCAGTAAAATCTTTTAAGAAAGCCAAGGACAGAAACTCCCTAGCAGAGGTTCTGATCCAAAGCTCATTAAAGTCAATGAAAGGTTTTCCAGTGACTCCTGCAGGCTTTAAATTAGGTTAGTTAAATAAGAACTGCAATAGTTGCATCCTTAGTGCAGGACTCATATCTCTTGCTTCTGTGCTTGTCCCAGGAGTAAAATAAGGGTGTAGTCTGGATCAGAGACATATCTGTTCTGTTGTGCAAAGCTATACCAGCATGTTACAAAAAAAGAAAGGAAACAAACAAACAGAACAAAACAAAAAACAACCAACCCCCCTCAAAATAACAAAAAAACCCCAAACCCAACAAAATCAAACAAAAACCCTACAAACCTTCAACAAACAAAAAACCACACACACACCCAAAAAATCCACCACAATGTGCTTTAATTTCCAGTGGAATAAAGCTGGTAGCAAACAGACTTGGACTGGGCCTCTCAGCTTCTGTGCTGAGATATTCTTGCACATTCTCAACTTATCTTCAGTTCTTCATACCTGCTTTAAAGCCATTTCTAGGATTGGGTTATGAGTCACAGCTTCTAAAGCCGCCTTTCTTCCTGAAAAGGATTAGACCTGAGCAACTTCAGCACTCCAATGTCCCTAACTCATCCATACACTTTCAGAACAACTCTCAGCAGCCAGTACCCATCTGCTCAGAACGCTGTGGAAGAACAGCTGACAGTTCTCTCTGGTTTGATTAATATGGAGAACTATGCTAGAGAGGCTATACACAACAATACCATATATTCACAATTTTAATTGCTGGCTCCATTCAAAGTGAACTTATTTATGAGTCTTTATGGAAATCTTGACCTGAACTCAGCTGTTCATAAGATTGAGAATAATCCAGAAAATTTATTGTTACAGATCTCCATTTTCCAGCTTCACCAGAGGCAACCAGTAGAAATACTTAACCTCTGTGAAAAGTAATCAATGAAATATTTGATCCTTACCTAAATGAAACCAAGAAGAAACAGAATTTTTGCAAGTCTGTTCTCTTATTTCTATTTTTTACACTGCACTACTTGAAAAGAGAGAACATTTGCAAACTTCTAGATGTTTAAAAATGTAAATTATAGAAAGATAATTCAAAACTAATCTGTAGTACAAAATAAAATTGTAAACATAATAGCAATAAAATAAAATAGGTGAAGTGGAGCAAAACAGTCTGCATATAATCCCAACCTTAAATGCAATGAATATATAATAGATTTTTATAATCATAGATTAAATTTTGGTCTCTTTAAAGGGAATGGGAACTTTCTCATACTTCAGTGAAGTTATAATTTCACCTGTTATCATTATTTTTGCTGTAGAAACATACCTAACTATCATGTTTCACATATTTTGAAGCCTCAACAAAATATGATCGGTCTGTTTGAGCTCTTGCTTAACAGAGGCCATAAAATTTCACCAAATGATTCTCTGCAGCTAACCCAAAAAGTAATGACAGCAGTATAACACATTTTCTAGAAAGACATTTTATCTAGCTTTAAAGACTTCAAATGATAGAAAATTTACCATATCCTTCAGCCATGTCTTCCGATGGTTAAGTGCCATTCGTGTAAAGATATTGCACCTAATTTACAGTTTGAATTCTGCAGACTTCAGCATTTAACTCCAGGATCTTTGTGTCTATGCCTGATAGATGAAATAATTGGTGTCAGGTGTCACTCCCCTTCACACTTTCTTAGAGATGCTGATTAAACCAGCTTTTAATCTTGTCTGTAAGAAGCTAAATAAATTGAACCATTTTAGTTTACCATCAGAATTCTATCGTTTTTGAGCCATGAAACAATTTTATAACTCTTCTCTGAAAAGTCTCCCATTGAGTCACATTTTTAAAAACTTTACCCTAGGATTAGACATGGTAATGGTACTTATGACATCAAAAGGATGTAGAAATGCCGTATTTATTTCTTTATTTATTTCCTTCCTTTTCTGTGTAAAAATGCTGCCACAGTATCCTTTGGACAGCGCTGTAAATTGTGTAGACTCCTGATTAATTTGAAGACTGGTTTAACTAGCATTTCATTGACTGATAGGGAATGGAGAAGTACTGTTAATGATTTGAAAGAAAACAGCCAGACAGTAGTTCCTGTCTATTCTATAGCAGCTGGCATGAATAAAACATTTTTTAAATATCCAGGACTTAAACCACAAGTAAACATGTAAACCACAGTTAATATCAATGCAACTGCAACCCTCTGTTCTTTGGGTTTTTTTCTCATAATCAGGTGTTTCTATTATATTAAAAGTGTGTTTAATTAATTTCCAAGCAGATTGTACTTTAAAGAAAATAAAATTGTTCTATGAATAGTAAAGTCCTGCCTGCTGAAATGAATTATTTAAAATCCCTGGAGATATGTCATTTCCACTGTGTATTGCCATTCTGCAATGGCAATGCATTACTCAAACTGCGAGTGCAACAGAAAGGAAAACTCAGACCATTTTCTAGAGCAGAACCATACATTACATCTGCATGTTTAATGCATTAGCCCTCAGTTTTCTTATAGCTGCTAAGCTTTTTTTCTCAATCAGAAGTCACAAGAAAATGAGTTTTGCTCAGATTTGAAAATACAGGCCTTTTCACAAATAGGTGGCAAAGTAGCATAAAAAGCTGTCAATATGAAAAATTTTGAAAATAAAATAAAGGCTTGTATTGATGTAGTGTCTCATTCTTATAACCCTAAACTCCATCTGTTTTCCAAAATATAAAGACATAGAGATCTGATCTTTGCATACTTCAAGCTCCCTCCAAGTATAATGATGTTATGGATGTTGCAGAAGGCTAAGTGTTCAGTTCTCAAAAGAGTCTGTTAACAGCAAGAAACAGCAGAATAGAATTTAAAACATATGCATCAGAATCAGAAATGAATGAATAATTCACTGATTAATAATTTTTTTACCTGTTCTGTACTTACAAGATGCCCATGAGCTCCTAGTAGTACTGTTGATTTTATCCTGCACTGAATTTACTCAGCTACTTTATTTTATAGTGTGACTTACAATCTTTCAGGTAAAGAGAACAGTTATGAATAGGCAGGAAGCTCATAAATGAGCCATTTTTACTTCCCTTTCATGCACGATGGAATTGGTCTGTGGCATCTGCCAAGTCAGCACATCCCCATCGAACCCCAGCTGGATGGAAATCAGACAAAATATTTTCATAAACAAGAACTCCTCTCTCTCATTAGTAAACAACAGCGTGGAATATCTTTACCCTGAAGATCAGAACATGAAGTCAGATCTTTCTCTTACTAGCAGATGTGCAGTGGGCAAAACGACCCATAGACCCCATCTGGGGGTAGCATCTCACCCTGTGGTTGTAAAACCTGAGCCTTTCACCTTCCCTGTAGCTTCTGTAGAGAGGCAGCAACAGATGCTGAAGTACATATCTTTACAAAAGTTTTTCCCTCTCTCTGCATCAGCTAAGGTAGTTTCAAACCTTGAGGCCTTTTGGAAGAATGTTCTTTACTTTCTGTTCTGTAAAACTTCTCCATAAGAGAGGAACTCTTTTATGTATCCATCCTTCTCACGTGTTTTCATCAGAGCCTGTGTTGCTGGATTCGGAGGGATTTTTCAGTTGTCATGTCCCAAATTTTGGTCACGTCTAAGCCATGTATCATGATCACAGAATCACAGAATCGCTCGGTTGGAAAAGACCTCCGAGATCATCACGTCCAACCGTTCCTGTCTACCCCCTAAACCATATCCCTAAGTACCTCATCTACCCACTCTTTAAATACTTCCAGGGATGGTGACTCCACCACCTCCCTGGGCAGCCTGTTCCAGCTTCTGATGACCCTCTCAGTAAAGAACTTCCTCCTTATCTCTAACCTGAACCTCCCTTGGCACAGCTTGGTGCCGTTTCCCCTTGTTCTGTCCTCCATCACCTGGGAGAAAAGACCAGCACCCACCTCTCTACAGCCTCCCTTTAGGTAGTTGGAGGTGGTGATGAGGTCTCCCCTCAGCCTTCTCTTCTCCAGGCTAAACAACCCCAGTTCCCTCAGCCGCTCCTCATAAGGCTTGTTCTCCAGACCCCTCACCATCCTTGTGGCTCTTCTCTGAACATGCTCCAGAATCTCAACATCCTTCTTATAGTGAGGGGCCCAGAACTGAACTGCCTGCCTTGACGTGACTTGAGAACTGAAACTGCAAGTTTTTCACTTCTTATAGTGATGAGGCCCAGAAGTGGAATGTCTTCCTCACCCTACATCCTTGGCAATAAAACTAGGGCATTCAGGGCACAAAGGAGTATGGTGCAGTCTGATAGCTCCCGAGTCTGCATAGCAGAGCAGAGCAAAGGTCTGCAGAACCCATCAGCAGCCTTAGCCACCTCACAGCATGTGTTACGTACATTGGCTTACATCGAGACTATTCCCTTCTTCTGTCATGTATTTCCAGCAGTGAATGTATGTGTTTTCCTAGGCCTGGATGATTGCTGGTTTGTCATCAATTTTTATTGGAATTAAAGAAACAAAAAAAGAACAAAAGAGTCATTAAGTATTTTCAGAGTCTAACATTAAGCCTAAAAAAGTCAAAACTTAATATGAAATAGGTGCTTTCCATTATATGGGAGTACACACTGGACAAATTAATGTCCTGTGAAAGTCATCTTTAGGTACCTGAGGTAGATCTCTTTAATTTTAATAACTTGGCATTATATGACTTGCTATTGCTTCTGTTAACATTTGTTGTAATTCATCTATTAAAGAGAGCAATAAAAAGTCAACAGATAAGTGAAAGAAGCATCAGAGAACTGTTTCAATTTAAGGCAGCCATACTAAATAGTGTCCTTTTCCTTATCAGTGCTTCTGTTACATTTCTGAGTTATGTAACTGCATTCCCTTTAAATTTTATCCAAATTTTTGTGTATTTTTACAGTGATAAAAAATGATCCCCAATATTAATGATCAAAACAAGAGCAGCTTCAGGAAAATATACCAGCTTACTGCACATAAAGGATTCAAGTTTTTAAACAGTAAACAACCCTTTCTGTGGTTTTTTTTTCTGTAATGTATGTCTTCTCTGTGTCTGTATTCCATGTTGATCACATTCCTAACTTAAATCCCTGAAGAAAAAGACATTATAATAAAAGACTGCAGTTGACATTTATTTTTAAAAAACTGCAAAAGGCTAAATCGTTAAAGCAGCAAAACAGATTTGGAGTGGTTCTTTAAACAATATTAACTATATAGAAATTTCATCTGAAGAGCAAAAAGCACGATGCAAACCTTGTCTGCCTTGCATCATGCTGGTGAGGTATGTGCCTCCTGCAGTGTTCCAGCTGAGCAGTGAGGCTGCAGATCTGTGACAGTCAAAGCCAGTAAAAAACGTGAGGTTTATGGTCCTGCCTTCTCCTCTGGATCCACTTCATTTACAGCCTCTGGCTTGTCCCTACTCTGGCTCTGATCTGAGTCCCAATAACCCGGGTCAAGGACCTAAGCTGGCGGAAAAAAGATCGGCGAAGCACTAGTGCCACACTAAGGAAGGAGCTGAATTGCAGTAAAATTGGCTTTGGTGATCCTAAGGAATTACACAATTGCCACCTGAATCTGCTCCTTTTCTGTTACATTAAAAAAGATAAAATATTTTCAAATATCACAGTACTAAAAATATTATTTGTAAGTTTTTTTCTAACCTTTCAGCAGGGAAATACTCATCTCTGTTGCAATACTAAGAGGTCAGATTTCAGTCATGCCTGAAAGAAAAGTAATAGCTCCTATTTGATTTTCAGAGCTACCTTCCTGCTTTCTTTTAAATTACTATGCTTGGGGGGAGCTTCATCTGAACACCTGCACACTGCCTTGTTATTTTCTTGGGCATTCATACCTTGTCTATTCTAAATTTGTAGGCATTTTTGAGCAGGAACCTTCTTTTTGTTACACACTATTATATCACTTAGCACAGAAAGCTCTTGTCCAGGACTGAAAAGGTTTTTAATATAAGTGAGAAATCATAGTAGTGCAAGAGAGAAATATTACATTGATCATCATGATAACACATCTTCTTTATCCTACTATTACTGAAGTCAATAGCAAAGTTGTATTGACTTCAGATGTTGCAAGATTAAGCCTTACAGCATTGTTATTCCATAGCATTTTGAAAATTTTTTAATAAAATGTCTTCAGCATAAAGAAAAACCTTAGCTTTATAGCAGTACACACACACACAAGCTGGAGTGACAATGATACAGATGTAGATATGTACACAGGATGAGTATAACGTGGGTGGGTATGTATATATATCTAAATCTTTTTATATTATTTTCCAAGACTACTAAGGTGATGTAGGCATTATATTTGTCCTTAGATTGATACGTCTGTTAATCTCAGGACTCCTGTCAAGACTAGTTTTATTATCGAAGTGAACAGTAATTTAAAAGAAATAGCATTTTATTGAACTTCTGCTTAAATCCCAGCAACTTCAGATAAAGACAGTCTGCCTGCCATGACGTGACTTGAGAACTGAAACTGCAAGTTCCTCAGAAACTGCCATCTGTGTAGTGCTCAAAGCCACCCGATGTGTTTATATTAATCTCAAACGAAATTAATGAGTTTTTAAAGAAAAGTAGCTGTAATGAAAAATCTTAAACATAATTTAAAAACTCTAATTTAATACAAATTCATGACATCAACCTCTGTGTATGCAGAAGTTCTATTTAATTTTCATTAAATCATGTAATAACTTCTTTCAAATATGATTTGACGTTAGTAATTCCTTTTTTATTATGTGTCTTATATTAAATTGATAGGCTAGTATTTCATACAAAGACTGCAGGCTGCTCAGTTCCAGCTGCTAACACCTGAGCACCCACTGGATGGCAGTCACATACAACTTTGGAAAGAATTCAGCTCAGTCCTTTCACTTGCTGACCTAAAAAAAATAAATGCTGCGTTAAGTGCCTCTAAAAAAAAGTTTCATTTTATTAGCTAATGCTATTTTAGAACAAAGACAAGCAGTAAAGATGAGCAGACAGAAGTCTCCCTGTTCCCTCACTGTGGTCTTGAGGTGCACCATGTTGTTTCAGGTGCCAGGATGAGTGAAGGTGACCCTGGGAAGCAAAGCAGGTGTCCCCCGTGGGACAAGGGAGCTGACAGATGTCCATATGGGCCTGCCTCTGCCTTCCTGCAGTGCTTGTGTGAGGTTTCTCCAGAGGAATTGGAAAAAAAAGAGGGGAGAGCAGGGAAAGACAGCACGAGAGCATTAGTTCCCTGCCCTTTGCTCCCCTGCCACAAAACTGGCACCCACCCCTGTTTCCAGAGATGGGCAACCTATGACAGGTTTGAGGGATTTGGTGAAATACAGTATCATTATTTCAGGATCATAGTAGTAGCCTAATTATATACTTTCACTTATTATAAATGTATGTGCCATTGTACAGTTTTGGCAGGAAAGGCAAAATCAGAGAATTGTGTCTAGGAGGGTGAGGTTTGCAATGCTCTTTGGTTCCTGAAGGAGTTTCCACCATGGTCTCAGAAGAACTTCTTAGCAAATATAGCGTGTTTGAACTACAAAACATAAGCTTTGGGTGATAGAGTGGTATATTAGATATTCTGAGCCCAAATTATAGAACAGCTTAAAAATAAAAACCTAGATCTCAAAGCTGTTGTACTGTGTGGGCAGAAGGCAGCCTTTCAGGGAACCTGTATTGTAAAGAAACAAACTGTAGCTTTACATAGTCTGTATACTGTTTCTCTTTTAATGCATTATGGACCAGCCTTCCCATATCCTGAACACTAACTGAAGACAAAGGAAGCTTCCTCATACCACAGCTGGCAGGATTTGGTATTTTGTGTTTGTGCATGTAAATGCACACAGTGAGTCATCGTTTAAATTGACTTTTCATTTTCAGGTATGTTCTGCAGACACAATTAGTATTCTCAGGTAGGGGCAGACTGTACATTAGGCAGGGATTAATTTTTTATTACTTGATCCTAATAGTTACTTTGACAGTAGACACCTGGACCATAGCTATGGCTCTAGGATACCCCCAATACATTGAAAAATGAAATGATAGATTCATAATAGTTGTTATCATTTATTGGTATCTTATCAGACTAGTGATGATCTGATCAACCCCACTGCTCAGATCCCAAGTCACAATAAAAAGAAATATTTAAACATTGCTCTAGATTGATTTTAGAAAAGGAAGAAATTAAATGTTGATGATGTTGTCAAAAAACAATGTATTTGGTAGTATGCCAGATTCTTTTTTCAAAGATACTTCAGAATATTTTAAGTCCTACAAATAAAAGGAGTACCTAAAAGATTAATCCTGTGCAATTAGAATGTATCAGAAATAACTCCACCACAGCAAAAGAAGTTATGTGAGGTTAAAGTCTTGGCATATGAGAGGCTGGAGGATCGGGGTTTTGTAGACCTGATTCAGTAGCACTGTAAGAAGGTAGATCAGTTCAAAATACTCATAATTTCTTTTCTCTTCTCCCAGCTTGATCACTACCCTCCGACAAGTTACAGCCTGCCAATAACGTCTGACATTCAGTTCAATTCCCCAAAGGCACTATTCCTAGGAAAAGTTATAGGTAAGATTTCATTTTATATGCTGCTATTTTATTAGGTGTTTTCAGAGAATACTGAAAGCCATAAGCACATGGGACAATGACGTGTGTTGTGTTTGTAGTGGTTCACTTGCTGGCCGTGTCATTCTTGACTAGGAGGTCATGATACTGGAGTTATACCTAAAGGAAGGGTTATGTTCACCTTGTCACATAGACTGATGTGCACCCAAATAAGTGATTGTCTGGCCAGTTCATGGAAAAAAAACAGGTATGGGTAAAGAGACATTTGTAACATCATATTTGTGCAGTTTCATTACCCTCTAGAACTCGCATGGAGGGAATATGAGGAAATCATTGAGACCACTGCTTCTATGAGGAGGTAGTGAAGTGGGTTTTTTAATAGCATCATTCACTGTAAAGTTCTCATATGCTTTACAGAATATCTTTATCCATGCAGTTAGCCTTCCTGTCTCAGTGCATTCTCCACTGGCATAACTGTCTTTCATCACTCCACCAAAACTGACACTTTCTCACAGTGATGCCCACCAGTGAAGTCCCATCGAAGTCTGTAACACTTACAGCAATACATGTTCCATCCCTTTTATGGACCTCATCGTTATTTCCCAGTGCAGCATCTTCCGGGCCATCTTTCCAGCTGAACTTGAAAGGCAATACAAATGCATCTTGAAATGCCTTGGCCTCACTTTCAGGCCATCCTACTTTCCATTGCCTAATTTTTCCACTACTGTCCTCTTAAATGAATTTCCAGTTACTCAGTTCAGGAATCAATTATTCCCCTAACTTTTACAACTTTTAAGGAGGGCTTTTTCCCCTTTCCAGAGATAAGAAGTTACTGATATTATTTCCTCTAAGTACTTTGTATGGGGTTATGGTTGCTTGAGCTGCAGGGAAGGACTTAAGCCAGAAAATGGTAAACTGTTCTTTGTTGAGTTATGTAAGGCAGTAATCTGTGAACCCGTTGCACTGATTTTTGAGGTGAAAAAGCAGTAGACCACATAGTTAGTGTGACTTTTTGAAGATACACTTTTCCACTTATGTTGTTTTTAAAATGTAATGTGTTGAACTTCTGTGAAATAGGAAATGAAAAGCTTTAAAATGGTTGGTTAGCAAGAGAGACTGGTACTCTCCAAGTCAGTCCTGTAGATAGCACAAGAGACAATGTGGTCTGATTTTGGCGAATCTCTGGCAACTGGGTCCATTCCCACCTCACCACAGTGAATTAGGGTGGCTGGACTAGAGATGGCTCTCCACCTTGGCTGGGCTGCCAGCCTCTTTATTCATTAATTAAAAGTGAGGAGACGAAGGACAAAGTTGGAGCATACAGTAGCTGGAATAACTCTGCAAGCCAGGAAGGGAGCTTCAGTCTTTCCTGACAGGTAATTGTGAGCAAAAATATCAGCTATAATTTGCTGAAGGGTGTTGCAGTGTCCATCTCCTATAATGAATTAATTGTCAGAAAAGTTGTGTTTCCCGAACCCATTCTAATCAGGCAGTGCTTTAGAGAAGGCTGAGCAAGGAGCATGGGAGAGAAAATGGAGATAGGCATGCAACAGAGAAAAGACTGCAGAGTAAGAGAGAAATAAGAGTTAAGGTAAAGAAGAGAACAACGTTTCCTTTGAATTACTGAGCTGGAGGTGTACCAGCAACATAGCCAGGTAACTACAGAGAGGAAACTGTGCCATAGAGGTTTAGCGTTTGCACTGTTTCTTTCTGAGCTGAATTTTAAAGCAGGTTCATAGCACTTCATAAAGTCCACACAACTGTCTCCCACATAACCACATGCCCAAGTGCTGGTTTCTTTGCTGTGTTTAAATACTAATATTCTGAATTTTGTCTTAGGCATTCATGGAGAATAAAGAGGCAGCTCAGATGGTCTATGATACAACCTTTCACGTCCAGGATACTTATTTCCATATTGTCAGTGACTGAAAGGCATGATAACCATCTGAGAGGTCCAAGTAAATTCAGTTATCTACCTAGTTCTGTTCCTACAGATCCAAACCCTCACCACTTCACATTGCCTCATTTCCAGTCATGTACATGGTTGAAAGTAGAGCTTTAAGTCTTCTCTGACTGCTTCAGCTAGATCCTACCAAATGAGAAATGAAGCTTGGTAAAAGAACAATATCAGCATTCTGTCTGTTAATGTCAAGACCTTGATCATAGGACTCACTGGACCTTTTCAGAATAAAGACATATAAAAAGAAAAAATAGCAGAGGTCAGTTAATATAATTTGATTTTTTGTTATGTAATAAGAAAAGTTTAAATATCTGAGAACTTGCAATTTATGTTCCTCTCACTCTTTATAAATATGTTGAACTGAAAAGAGCAATTAAAAGCAAGTATCAGTACTAGAATTTGAAAGAATAAACCTAGTCCTCGTAATATCTGTTCTATATCTGTACACATGGTACAGTTGAAGATTGTCAGCAGGAAAAATAGTCACCTTTGACTCCTCTGCTAACTTAAAGTTTGGGAACAGGCAAAGATCTTGGGATACCCTGAAAGAGTAATCTGTGGGTAGGTCATATTTCTGTTTTCCTGTGCTACTTTGTGATTTTAAGCCTCAGATAACTGTTTCCCTGTTTCCAAAGATGCTATTTGACATCCATTCTTACAAACTACATCATGCATTTGTTATATATGGTACATCCTATTATCCCTGGGACTGATAACTTCATTTTTTAACAGTATTGGATTATATTAGCATGATTTGGAATATGATCCTTTTGCTTCCTCTTCTCTGCTTCTGTTGTTGTATTTGCAAAATAGGGTATTTTATTAAGCAAATAAATAGAGAGCAAATCAGTACTAAAGAAAGAAACACAACCCCTTCTATTATTTCTGCCAAAGAAAAACTGAACTTACCTGCAGACACAGATTTCCTGATGTCAAATTGTTGTGCAACTCTTGATCAGTTTTACTGTGCAACTCTCAGAATAATGTTGAATGGGAGAAGAGCACTGTTAACACAGTTACACAACTGCAGTGGTTTGAAGGGCAAAGTAGATACAGAATCCAGTATCCTTAAAGTTTCTAATTGTCACATTATACTGGCTAGGCATATTGCAGTGGACCAGAGGGATCAGCGCCAGCAGAAGATATGGAAACATATATCAAGTTGCAATTTGTACCCACCTGCAGTTACATTCTCTAAATGGGCAATATGGGAGTAGCCTCCAACTTCACTGCTAGTCTGCCATCGGTTGCATTCAGTTTCTGTTGTTCCCATGCTATGCAATTCTTATTTATCATCAAAAATGAATGGCCCTATTTCTAAAGACAGATGGGTTTTTGAAGAGCACTCTGCAACAATCATACCAAGAAAGTGATCTTTTGCATGTCTTATTTCCATTTTTATTAGGGTTACTTGCATAGGAGTGGCTGCTTCTGCCACAGCTGTGCTTGCTATGATAGCTTATCTGCCGCCAGTCAGAAATGATCACTTGTACAACATCTACCACAATGCAACACCACTCTCTGCTCTAGGTATTGCAGCAATATGGCTGATTAATAAAATAGTGACCAAATGGCTCCATGCCTCGTAACTGTTCATAATATTTTCTGTAAAGCAGGAGGGTCATATCAGAAACAAAAATAAATTATTGAATTGCAGTTGTAATCAGGGAGCATTTCTTCTTCTAAAGTTGAGGTGTTTTCTGCTTTCCTGAAATAATTTCTAGAAAATGCCATTGTTCACTGGCTCAAAAAACACTGATATAAAATATTTTTAGCCTTCTGGGAAACTGGTGGTAAAGGCATTCTGTATATAAATATTAGACAGACGAAATGGACTATGATTTGAGGTGTGAAATAAAGTTGAAGGAGACAACGAATGAAAAATACTGTTTTACATGAGGGTGTAGTAGTAAAAATAATAGCAGTAGAGAAATGCAGGATTTTATAAACAAGATAGAAGTTAATGTTTCAAGGGACATCTTTAATCTGTTATTTAATCATACTTGGGCTTTAATGGCTGACACAAATGAGGTAAGAGGAAAAAGCTGAATATTGGGATGACCAGCTATGAAGAGAAAAAGCAAAGTAGACAGGAAGTGTCATATTTAACAGTTCAGATCTGAATGTACATTTTAATTTAGGCTGCAACTTGAGACTTACTACTGAGGTAGAATAGAGCAGAGGTTTGATTTTTCTCACTAAGTGTAGTGTTTTTGAATGCAATGCTCAGGTTTGCCTTCAAAACATCCTTTTGGGAGGCCTACACCAATTTCCATTATGGGAACTTGCTGTATAGGGAACTGAAGAATAGAAGCTGGAACAGGCTGCCCAGGGAGGTGGTGGAGTCACCATCCCTGGATGTATTTAAAAAGAGGGTATATGAGGGACTTAAGGATATGGTTTAGTGGGTAGACAGGAACGGTTGGACATGATGATCTCAGAGGTCTTTTCCAACCGAGCAATTCTGTGTGATTCTGTGTGTGTGTGTGATGTTACAGACTGTACTTTATTACTGAAAGTGGAATATTTTGGGGGGGGTTTAATATGCATTTATAAAGAATTAGCTACACATAATTAAACATGATTTTGTGAAAGTATCATTCAGGTGAAAAGAAGTAATTTGAGAGTTTCTTAATAGGTTATTTCATTGTGCACAGGAACACTGAGATCAGACAAGAGTTGCTCTTGAGAAAGTGTCAAGGAAGTAAAGGAAATGTGTTCGTTGTCTGTTTTCCATCTCCACCAACCACTCAAAGTCAATTATATAATTTCAAAAATACTTAAATATCCACTAAGAAACAATCAACATAATACAAGTCATCTATAACACAGGCAGATTATCCATTTCAGAACTGACAGCTGTCCCTGCAGCTAATCTCTGTGGGCTCCATTTATGTATCTGCTTCACCCTAGTGCTCTTTGGGTACTTTCAGTAGGGGTAGCAAAAAGCAAAATACCTTTCAGGTCTGCTTTCCTTCTTACAAAAGTGGCTACCATCATTTTATACCTGAAGAGAGATCCTAGAAATCAACCCCAGGGGACTGGAGTCCTTTCTCAAAAGGGGGTTTGAGCAAGAAGAGGCAGAAGGTTCATTTCTAGATGTGTTATTTCTCTGGTGTCAGTGAAAGGGCTTTTTATTGTTCCTTGGCTGGAGTTTCTCTGTTTCTTTACTGGGGTGTGTGGTGAAAATAAAAACTGGTCAGAAGATGTTTCTCTGGATTCATTCTGACATTCACTGCCTTCAGCTTATGGGAGGTAAGACCAGCTTACATCTAGCCAAATAATTAGTTTTAAGTGTGCAAAGGAGAAGCATATTGTAGAAAAATCTTCACAAAAAGTGGGAGATAAAATACATTGCTTACATGGCTTAGGTAAGTTACAGAAATAAGATCTGTTTTTTCTTGCATGGCATCTGTCAACAAACAGATACTGAATAATAGAAAGCAAAAGTTCAAAATAATTTGAACTACCAGCAGGGACAACAGCAGTTTTTTTGAGAGGTAATCATTCTTTGCCACTGTCGGGTTTTAACCCGGCAAGCAGCTAAACACCACGCAGCTCATTCACTCCTCTCCCTCCCCAGTGGGATGGGGAAGAGAATTGGGAGAGTAAAAGTAAAGAACTCATCTAGTTCAGATAAAGGCTATTTAATAATTAAAATAAGCCAAACTGAAATAATAAAAAAGGGGAAAAAGGAAGACCCAGGAAACTATCAGCCAGTCAGTCTCACTTCTGTGCCTGGCAAGATCATGGAGCAGGTCTTCCTGAAGGCTCTCCTAAGGCGTAGGCCCTCTACTTTGCTCTTGTGAGACCCCACCTGCAGTACTGTGTCCAGTTCTGGGGCCACTAATATAAGAAGGACATGGAGCTGTTAGAGCTGGTCCAGAGGAGGGCTGCAGAAATTATCAGGGGGCTGGAGCACCTCCTCTTCAAGGACCGTCTGAGAGAGTTGGGGCTGTTCAGCCTGGAGAAGAGAAGGCTCCAGGGGGACCTTATTGCAGTTCCTGAAGGGGTCCTATAGGAAAGGTGGGGAGGGACTTTTTACAAGGGCAGGTAGTGATAGAACAAGGGGAAGTGGTTTTAAACTGGAAGAGGGTAGATTTAGACTAGATATTAGGAGGAAATTCTTTACTGTGAGGGTGGTGAGACACTGGCATAGGTTGCCCAAGGAAGCTGGGGATACCTCCTCCCTGGAAGGGTTCAGAGCCAGATTGGACAGGGCTTTGGGCACCCTGGTCTAGTGGGAGGTGTCCCTGTCCATGGCAGGGGGTTGGACTGGATGATCTTTAAGGTCCCTTCAAACCTAAACCATTTTATGATTCTATATTTCTAAGATTCTATGATTCTAATAATAATACCAATTAACTGTAGTAAAAATAAGAACAGTGATAATAAAGCAATCAAAATTATACTCATCTCACAAACAGCAGTCACAAGCCGTATGCCAATGAAAATGTGATAAGGGAGGGGTAAGCCTCAGGAACCAAGATGGGCTGCCATCATGAAGTAGAAGGGAAGGAAAGAGGAGATTGAAGAGAAGAAGAGATTGAAAAGGGGTCATTCCCAGCAGACTCCGCAATTTATAGCGAGTGTGACATTTATGGGATAGAATACACTTTTTTTTGGTGCATTTGGATCATATGTGGATCATCTGTCCTGGACCACCTGTCTCAGAAAATCCTGGGCTTTTGTTTCCCCCCCATCGTCTTGTGCAGAGAAGAAGAAGGAAAAACAAAACAAAACAAAAGAAACCCAAAGGAAACTGTAATGACTGTAATGCTGGTGAAAGACTGGAAAACAAACCTTGAAAATGTATAAACACTGGCATGTTATCATATTCCCAGCACAAATCCAAAACAAAGTCTCACCAGCTACTACGAGAGAAAGAAAAAAACCTCTGTTCCACCAAAACCAGGACAACTACTAAGATCCTTTCTTTTCCATAGAACAAGGCAGTTTGATGCTTCAGCACTTCTAGCTGAACAGAAATTACCTACAATGTAATTCATCCTACCAAAAACATCACACACTTTCAAAACCAGTTTCAGTGCCCATGGTTCCACACAACTTCGGAGGTTTATCACTTAGAGGATTTGTTTCATTTCAAAGGGTGGACATCTCATTCCTTTGAGAATGTTTGCCATCATTGAAAAGGGGATTTTGATAGCCTTGATCAAAATTTTTGTAAAAGACACAAGCATTGTCATCATTGGTGCTGTTTGGGTACACTGCTTGGCATTGACATAATCTGATGTTAAGTTAATGTTAATCAAAGAAATCATCAAAACAAATACCAGTTTAGAATTAGGTCTATGATACTGTACTAAGATGCTTTGCTCAGCTCTTAAATTTCAATTCTAGAATATAATGCAGAGCTGTAAATAAATTATAAATAATCTAAAATTATTCTTCTTCTGCGCATCTTTGACATCTGTTTACTACTACCTCATGATCGTAATGAGGTTAGTACCTCATTATATATAAGCAGTGCAGCAGTCAGGGCTCCACAGCCTGAGTTTGCTCTCTGGCTCTCCTTCATTTTGCAGTGTAATCTAAGTGCTGAGTAGCTTAGCCTACTGTCATTGATAATGAGGAGAAAATAGCTAGCATGCAGTAAATTCACCTACTAACTCATTTCTGAGCACCAGCATTAACTTTCAGTATTGTAATCTCAGGGAGAATGCATATGTATATTGTCATATTAGGAGCCCTTCTCCTACAGTAGCAGTTGAATATTAAAGAAGTGCTTTCTCCTGCATAAGTCACACGTGAATTATCACATAAAAATGTTACATCTGGAAAATTTCCCTTCTCCTCTTCCTCCTGTGTAATAGCATCACTAAATTATATTCTATGGTAATCTCAGTAGTCATGAGTGTAGCCAACTCCGCTCT
>NW_010183341.1:17116-30866 GCF_000695765.1 Mesitornis unicolor
GAGTCATCTCCTCCCACTAACCTTTCATTCCCACCATTCTTCACCTCAGCCCTTATCCCACTGGCAGCTGCCCTTTCATTTGCTTATTGCACTATTCCCAGTAAAAAGACTTGACTGATTACTAGTCTTCAAATCTTCCGTGGGCATTCAACAGCTTCAGAAGGTCAACTACTTTTTTTTTGTTTGCATGCCCTTCTAGTGCATACCAGCCTGTAACAGGATGCAAGAGTCTCCTAATTCCTAAATTCTGTAGCTCCTTTCTTTTATGCTTTAAGATGCTCAGAAAATCTTTTAATATAAATTGCTCTACAGAATCTTGCAGATAAAATAATCTTACTGCTTTACAGTTCTTTCCAAAGTATGCATCTATTGGCTCTGAAAAAAAAGAAAAATAAAAGAGGAGTTTGTAAAGACATTTAATTTAGTTAGTGCCATTTTGAACAGAGTATTTGCACAAGTCTTATCTGACATTCAAAACCGTGTGATAACACTATTTAAAAGTAATGGAATAGTATGAAAAATTAAACTTCAGTAATTAGAATGACCTTTTCCTAACTCCTGTATTTTATTAAGGTGGCATGTCTTAGTTATACAACTTTTCCCTACCTCAGGAAGAGGGGAACCATTTAGCCTGTACTGCATAATAACTAGTACTAATTTATTTCAAATACAGCCTCTTTAAAGAGTCAAAAAGCAGAACTGAACATGACGAGATCACCAAAAGCATCCATAAAACCTGCTGTTGGCCCTATAAAATTATTATGGCATAGACAGCAAAATCAGAGAGCTGAGAGCACCTTCAAGGCTTGTAAATCATAAACCATTGTGTTACACAATCTTAAAATTCAAGGCCAAAGATATACCTGAAGTGGAAAGTGAGAGTATGTTATAATTTTCCTCCAAATATATTAGGAGGAAAACTGAAAAACAGAATAGATCTCCCCTAAAATCAGAGAAAGACAGAATTGATAAAAATTGTATGTACATTTTACCTTACATGGACAACCACTGTCCATGGCTCTAGATAGGATATATTCAAAAATTATATTAATATGCACCCATGTTTTCATCAGAAACAGCTGTAGAAATATCCATTCTGGCCAGATTATTTTGGTTTAGGGTGCAGATTATCTACGTGACGTTCCTTGTAAGAACAGGTAAACAAATTATGTCTAATTCAAACTCACTCATTGTTTGACAATTAGAAAAACCCTGTTTATCTGCCGCTTGTTTCACTTATGAAAGTGAAGGCAGTGGAGAGCAAAATCAGAGCAAAACAAGTCCTAGCCTGACAGAAATACTGAAATTAAAACTCTAATCTTTGGTGAGATGAATGGTAATCTCTCCAAGAGATTGTGTACCTCCAAGCCTGTGGTTCAATTCAGAGGAACTGTCAGACAGAGAAGCAACTTGTGTCCCTTGTTTTGGATGATCACTGTGATCAATTCAACCCTCTCCCTCAGCAGCTGTCCTTGTTTTCAATCCCATCAGTCATAATTTGAAGTTCTCCATGTCCTCTTCTGATCTGCTTTGGCCTCTTCTGCTGGGAGGTCCAGAGGTTTCCTGGAGCCTTGAGAAAAATTTGCTGAGATTGCTAGAGAATCTGGGAAAGGCAAGGGATGTGAGAGTTTCTGGGATGTGAACTAGATAAAAATTTCATGTTATGTGCTGCTGTGCCTGAAATAATAAACCATGAAAGGAGAATAGGACCATGAAAGTCATTCTGTGAAAGTGGTGCACTAACGCACCTTTGCACCTTGGGACTCAGAGCTGTCTTAGGTCTGGATGGCTTTCATTCTCTCAGAGAAGTCTGGACCTGTCCATGTGGATAGGTTTTAAGCTGCACAGTTTTATAGGATGAAATTTATCTCTATTCAAAGGCTTAACACACAATCTTTGCACTACTAAACCCTGTTTTAATCCACAGCCTTAAGTAGACCTTATACAGAATGTAAAGTAGTAAGTCTATATTGTGCTGTTGGGTTTTTGCATGTCACCTGTTCTGCATAAGTATAACCGAGACAGAGAAAAATAAATATATCCCTCAAACAATATTAAGTAATGGATAAATGTGAAGAGAAGATAAACTTTTTGTAGGTACTTTACATAGAACTATAAATTCATAGGCTAAGTTATTCATGGTGAATAATCTGTTTAACTCCCACTGTCACTAAAAAAAAGGGGAAGGATATAAATTATGGAAGATAATTTAACAGTTTTCTGTTAAATCATACCTTTGACAGTACTTTGAATTTCTTTTAATGGAAATGCTCTCATTATTTAAATTACAGAACAATAACCTGACTGATGTTTTATTTTTAAGTGTTTCTGTCCAGCAAGTTTTAAAGCTCTATATACACTCTTTACTTAAGCCCTTTCTGATAGGTACAGTAATGTGTTCTTCATCTCCATATTTCAAGAAACAGTTAAACATTATTAGTTGCCACTGAGTAAGAGCTCATTCAAAAGATTTTTCATTTCCAATGGCTTCAGCTATGTCTGTGCCATAGATTACAACATATGTTGTAGCTGCATCAGTGACCTCACTTAAGACTTCCCATAGCTACGTAGCTGTGATACCACTCAACAGGGACTGGTTGTCCCTGGTTATTTACATGGTATTAAGGTGTGCTTAGGAAGGAGACACTGGGAATTGGTCATCCCCAAACCCATCATTGCTGCTTGCTGTGTCTCAAACAGTAACAAGCCACACACATTTTATTTAGACTTTTGCACCACCTATGTTTTTCATATTCTGTTTCATAGATGGTGGAATGTATTTCAGATGAGTTTCAGACTGACGCAGTTTCGCACTGAAACATGACAGTTAAGTCATCAAAGAGGGAAGAAGCAACATCTTATCCCTTGTTGAAGGAAGTTGTTGTTTACAAGTCAGTAAAATACTGTCCAGTCTAACAAGTAGGCCTTTTTATGTATAAGGAGATTAAACAAATTGTTTTAATTTAATAAGGCCCATAAATTAATATAATTACTTTTGGAGGAGAAGACAGAGACTGTTTGAACCCCCACAGTTTTCAGTGGGGACATCTACTATAACAGCTAAAATTGTTCACCAAGCATCAGGAATTATCTAAATTAATCCAAAAAGGCATGTACTGTGAATGATACTCCTGATTCTGTGCTGGAAACTCTCTTTGGTGCTGTGTTATTTTATGGAGGCTTTGAAATGGTTCTCATGTTTGGGGTATTTTTTGGTCTTAAAATATGATATCTTATTTGAACACTATGCTTTACAAAAAATATAGCAGCTTGAAGAACACAGTATTGTACAGTACTAGACATAGTACAGTACAGTACAGTACAGTGCAGTACTAGGGATAGCATTTTAAATAGCTTCCTGAATTAGATTCAGAGGTTTTCTACAGCAAAGTCGATACCACTAATAGCTCCTCGCGTTTCAATGTGGTTGTTTATTCTGCTATTAAATCTGACATATTAGTAGTAATGCCATGCCATTGACCATGACATTTACTGATCCTTAGATTCAGATGCCATAATAAAACTCTATTTAATCTGCAATACAGTGGCTAGTTCATAAACATGTCATTTAAATACAGCATGAATAAACTCACACCTTTACGACTTTCTTTTTAGAGAAGTCTGTTGTATGTACACCACTTTCCAGAAATCTCCCCTTGATGACTACATGAACTTACAAACCTATCTCAGTAATTTTCAGCTACAGAAATATCAGAGTTTTACTCTACTTGTAAATGAAGCAGCTGAGTAAGGTTACACTCAGTGTCCCAACAAAAGGTACTATTTTTATTCTATTTAGTCTGATAGCAAGATAACATACGCCGTCACTGTTTTCGTTACTCCTTCCTGTTTTCTGCTTTCTTCAGAGAGTGTTCAGAATTTTACCAGCCCTCCCTGCTGCTTTCTTTTGGAGAGATTGTTGGCTGCCTTATTCCATGAAAATGCTTGTTAATCAACAAAACTGTCTTTCGATCCTTATTCCCAGTTGCAGAATCCAAACTGTGTAAAAGTTTCACCATAATACATACAGTTCTCCAAAAATGTCCAAGGAGAGAAATGTATTTGTCACCAACTGTTAGAAAAAGTGAATTGTATAAAATAGCCAAGCTAGAATGACATCCCCCCAACCCCAAATCTTTTCTCTTTTAGAATAATTTAAAAAGGTTTTCTTAAGTTATAGGTTATAAGGCACCCCAGAAATACTGATGCTGTGAGACATCTTCACAGAAAACCATTATTACAATTACTAGTGTTATTCATCAAACTATCATATCACTGTCAGCCCACTTTGAGGTGATTTCAGTTTAGCACCTTGAAAATATGTACTTTCTTCATTCAGTAAATATTCAAAATAAAATTAGCGTTATTTCCAGCAAACTTGGAAACTAGTTGGTTTCTTGCATCTACATTCTCATGGGATTCTTTGCAACACTTACTAAGGATGGGAACAGTCTACTATTTATACACCGATTAGACCAAGAATTAGAGACTCTTTTTCCATTTTTCATAGGTGACATTTTGGGTTCCCCTCTAATTTAAACACAGACAGAAAAATACCAAACCATTTTATTTTCTCTTAGGCAAACCCAGACTACTGTAAGAGTTGAGCACTTTCCTTTATCTATTCCCCAATTTATTTATCTATTCCCCAATAAAATAAAAAAGAAGAAAAATGTCCAGAGCTTTATAACCCATAACAAATCTTGGAGCAGCAGTGCAGGATAAAGAACTGGTGACATTTTTAGAAGACAGTAATTTTTTTTTTAACCTGAAGTTTATTGCTTAATTTTCTTTTTATCATTCTTCCTCTGAAATCCTTTGCATAAGCTCCTTGGGAGAGCATAAATGGCTACTAGAGAATGTCAACTGCAAACTAACTTAAGACATACCAAACTATGTCCTTGTTGTGATATGGCTTTGTTCACCCAGTTATGAATTAACTCATACCAAAACAGAAATTCAAACACACCATGACACTTCTGTAGCTAATAGTTAATACTGAAGGTTATATAGAGCTTTTGTTATGTAAACACACTTCAGTGTCTATAGTAATCCCTATATACTACATGATACAGTAATAGAAGTCTGAGCATTTATTGAGATGCTTTTTAGTTTTTTTCCTCTAAAGAAATACACTTTTCCCACTAGAATAACTCTGTTCAGAGCCAAGAGAATTTTTTTTTAAGTAGTTCACAGTGATGTTCTTTTCCTCCTTCCTAATTCCACGTAGCTCAGAGGCTCATCTGTGATTCATTTCTGTGAAATACAAAAGACCATATAAAGGACTGAGATAATATATTTTGCTGAAAGTCAACTATCTCTAATGTTACTCATTAACGTTAATGGATTTTTTTCTGCTCTCATGCTTTAAATATGGACAAACAGGACACTATTAAAACTTAATGTAGTGACATCTGTGATTTATCAGGCTTAGAAATAATCTAAATTAACCTGATTCACATAAACTAGTTTTATTTTGAGTGACTTCTACAGTAGACATGTTACTCAACCACACATTCTAAAGAACAGTTCTGGCTCTTTTATAGAACTTTTGGACATTGCATTTTCATAGAATTGTAAGGAAGTTAATAATGCCAAAAAAATGTCTTTGTCTCAGCACTTCAAGTAAATGTTCTTCACTACTTTCAAATACTGCTGCAATCACAGAGGTACTCCAATACCTTTAAGCTAGGAGTCCTTCTCTGATGTGTTAGAAAAAGGGATGAGAGGAAGGAGTGTGCATTGATACTTGCCTCAAGTTTCAAATAATAAAATCTCTGGCATGTAATTAGAGAACTGCAAAGGATTTTTAAAGTTTTGATTTTTTCTGGAAAGTTCTGGAAAGTGATACAATGAAAGAGTATATGAAGGCAGACAGTTTCATATGGGTTGAACAGGATAATCTGAATATTATCCAACTTAATTTAAACATTTAAAACACAAGCTGTGAAAACTCCAACCATCAATTAGAAGTTTTAAAATTGTAATCCTCATGCAGTTGTTTCTAATGCCCTAGAATTCATGGTGAAGTCTGTTAAGGTCAAATTAATATCCCTCGACATCTCATGTAAGTAGTACAGAAAGAAACTGCTAGTTGAAAGTCTGAGGTTTATTCTTCAATGGCTTCTAATAGATTATTTCTCTGTCCATCAGCTGTTCCACCCCTAATATGGATTCATAATTTCTCAGAGGTGCTTGAAATGCTTGTTAACTTGCTGAAATAAAATAATTGGTAAAAGAACTAATAGGTTAAATTATAGTTTTCTTATGCTGTTTTCTTATTAGAAGTTTCTACTGAGACTTAAATTTGTTAATTTAAAGAGGAATTCAGCAAAGAGTGTCTTGTACACATTGAACAAGTAGGAAATTATTACATATAGCAGTCAACAGCTACAATATAGTTTGAGCTTGGCAAAGATCTGTAAGGAGCATTTTGAGGACTTGATTCTAATGCACCCTATATTTTGATAAGTGATTCAGATAATAACAACTGTATTGTGTAAAAGTAACTGTTTTTCATAAATATGAACTAAAGTTATTAGTTTTAGTCATGAGATAATTTAGAAGATTCATTTATTCCACATTAGATCACTGTGTTTGAAAAGCAGTTATTCCACCCATAGGACAGATCAAGTGACAATGACGACAAATTGAGAAGTTCTGTAGGGTTTTTTTCCTACCAGAACTTTGTCATCGTCTCCACTTGAATATTTATCTGGATGAAGCAGACAGTCTTTTAATGCAATGAAATTCATAATGGCAATCAAATATCTCAAAACTGATCAAGTTTTGGAGAGCAGATACTGGGGTCAGAAAGTGAGCTGGTAAAAGCTGTAGGAGCCTAGTCTGCCCTAATGACCATGCTGAAGGGCTGGTCAGGCTGCATGGTCATGCTACTGGCTGCAGGGCTGTCCCTTCTCCAGGGAGAGGCAGCAAGGGGGTGTCAGCAGTGGAAACTTCAACCATGAGGAATGCATGGAGGGAGCAGCAGAAAGGAAGAGTAGGGAAGCAGCTCAACAGCTTTGGCTGCACTGCATGGATACAGCTGAGCACCTATCCAGCATCACCTTCCCGTTGTGGTTACCACATCACTGTCATTCTATGCCTCTCTGGAGACCGACTCCTATCTTGAAGGAAACTTGAAAATCACTGTTGTCCCACTAGGGATGCCAAGCTGACAGAAGAAACCGGGATGGTTCACACAGTGCATGTCAGCAGAACTAATGGCACTGGGTAGGACACCTCAGTAAGGATGTCATTAGCATCATTAGCAGAGCTGGGAGGCTCTGCTAACCTTGCTTCCAATGCCTAAGCCAGATCAAGTACCTCAGCTCAGTTCTTCTCTGTGCTGTGTGGCCTAAGGTCATTTTCATGACTTAGGTGGCTGACCTGCTTTCCTTTCTAGATCATTTTTTATATATCACTTGCTGTTTGATCATTACATTTCAGCTCTCAGATGCATTTCTGAATAAGAAATTGGTGACAGACATTTTTTCCTCTTTTTCAAGAGCGTAGCTTATCCATAATTTCCCTTTCTTTTTCTGATTGCGATATTGTCACCTTGCTGTAATACTGTCCTAGTTTATGCATTTAACAACAAAATACAGTTACTGGATTCCTTCCCCTTGCAGCAATCCTATAAAAGAAACCATTTTAAAGAATAAATAAAGGATAGATTTCATGTATTGTAACTGTACCTCATCTCTGGTAATTGTTGTTGTTGTCCCTGTTTTGTTTTGCAAAACTGGTGTTCAAAAATGCCAGTAGTGATTTTTCTCAAATATATGTGTTATGGTGAGGCTCACATATAAAAGCTAGTGCTTTTTTTCAATTATCTGCAAGATAATTGTCAATCTTCTTCAAATTATTACCTACATCCATTCCGCTAAAGGCAAGCTAGGACCTTTATATTCAGTAAATGATGCTACTCAATTATTTTTTCAATTGCCTAGATCTGTTTTTTTCCTCTGGTGAAGTCACTCTTTTTCAATACATCATCACTGTCAGTTAAAAAGCTGATCAACACAGTGTGCTAGGGTATCAAATATTGAAGCACTAGAAGAGAGATGAAAATAAGAACTGATTTGGCACAATAACCAGTACATTTGGAGAACGGGCCTAAGATTTAAAGTATCACACCTTTTCACCAAGATACTGAGCTCTCTGCAGTCACAGCTGCTTTTCAGCTTTACCCCAGGGCACACAAGCTGCAAGAGACCTGAGACATTTCTGGGCAGCCCCTTTTCATTAGCCTCCTCCACTTCTCTCTCAGACCCCACATCCCTGTCACAAAAAGGCAGTGTCCTGCAGCACCCTGCTACAGGCACTCCCAGGTATCTCCACAGGCAGCAAAAGAACTGACATGGCCATTTCACAGAGCACATGATCCTGTTGAGTTCCTGCGCCAGTATGAGAAGGCAGATTTTTTATGAAATGTTGTAGCTTTATCTCAGCTGAAGCAAATGACATTTTACACTGGCATATGCTCCCAGGTGCTTTCTTTGCCTTGAAAAAGAAGCCTATTCAGCAGCTCTCAGAAAGGTGCCTGCAAGCTTGCAGGAGCAGAGACTTCTCTCTGTTAATGCATAGAGCATCTCTTAATTGCTTAAGACTCTTATCTTGATTTTGTAATAGTGTCCCCTCCAGGAACGAAGAAATGCCTGACTGACAGCTAAGCTTGCATTGCATCTGGTACCTGGGTATTGCTTGCAGTGTGCAGAGTCCTTTCTGCTGAGGAATGCACTGAAACCAGTGCATGAATTTTATGGAAGACTGGTTTGCTGGAATGAGGGTGATACAATGCACTCTGTCCTCATACAGGAAAATAAATATTTTCACCCTCTCTAGATGGGAAATGTTAGAGTTGCATTCCATTTCCACCTTATTCAGGAGAGCGGGACAGGGAGGAAGAGGGGGACAGGGAGGAAGAGGGGGACATGACGAGCTTGACAGGCAACCAATTTGTGTTCAGACCTTTATCTGTCCTCTTTTTTGTTTCCCCCCAGGAATTAGCTAGTAAGGTGTTCGTCACAGGGTTCAGACCCTATCCTTTATTCCCAATGTAATTCCTTTGCCAGCAGTGCTGCTTACTCAGCTTTTTCTGCACCAGTTTTGTGGCTTTTCAATGGTGTGCATGGCACTTATACAACAAATCCATTTCTACAGCTTCCAAGCTGGCTGTTTCCAGCCCTTGCTTAAAACTCGCCTACAGGTGTTAGATTTTCTTTTTTAAGGATTTTACTGTTTACATAATTGTCACAATAATGTGTCCAGTCAGCTTAAAAGCCAAATTAAACATAAGCCAAAACATAATATAGTGGAGACTTGCACAACATCTTGTATATGCAAGTTCCCCTGCATTTGTCCCCCAATTCCAGCCTGCCAGCCTTTGAACTTCCCCACAGCTCCATGTGAGGGCAGCAGGCTTAGGACTCTTCTCATACTAAAGAACTGTGCTGCATTTCAATAATGACAGAATCACAGAATCACAGAATATTAGGAGTTGGAAGGGACCTCGAAAGATCATCCAGTACAACCCCCCTGCCGGAGCAGGATCACCTAGACTAGGTCACACAGGAACACGTCCAGATGAGTTTTGAATGTCTCCAGAGAAGAAGACTCCACAACCTCTCTGGGCAGCCTGTTCAGTGCTCTGTCACCCTCACAGTAAAGAAGTTTTTCCTTATGTTTAGGTTCAACCTCCCGTGCTTTATTTTGTGACCACTATTTTTGGATAATGCTTCAATTACTTTAGTTTTCTCCAAAGCAAAACCAATTTGAGGAGCTTTCCTATGCAAACACTTGTGCTAGACTTCTTGCCTAGCCCTTATCACCCTTCTTCTCCCACCCTCATCCTCTGACTCCCTCTACCACCCTCCCTGGTTCCCTCTGGCTCCAACTCACATAAATTTGCAGCAGGCAGATTTAACTCACCTATATTCAGGTCAGGCTGTGTTCTGTTCCTGCTGCTGGATTCAGAGCGCTGTCTCGCTCTTCCACCCTGGATCCCATGCCTTCTCCCCTCTGCTCACCCACGTTTCAGGGCCTCATAGGCTCGCAGCCACTGTGACTCTGGATTCACAGCCACTGTGAGTCCTCCTTTCTTCCAGAGCTCAAATGGAAATTGTTAGAAATGTCTATATTTAAAAAAAAATAGAAATTATTATCAACTGCTTAGACAATTTCCTTTCCATAAGAATAAAAAAGCTGGGGCACCATAAGTTCTGAATATCAAGTTCTTGTTGTGAAGTATAGAGGCACTGAGACATTTAACAGTTCTTGGAATTGCTTATAATGGGCAAAATAAAACAAAATAATTTTTCCCTTGATTTTTGTTTCCTTAATTTGTCTTTACATAAACAAGTCTGCGGCAGGCAGCTTTGGAAGCTATTTAGATCCTAAGCAGCTATTTCTGAGCACCTAATGGGATGAGTCAGACAGAAGTGCAGAAAGCATCAATAGCAGTATAGGAAAGGAAAAGATGGGTACCTCAGCAACACTGTCTTAAGGTATTTGAAACAGCAACTTGGACCCAAAAGAGGGAAATATATTTCTGAATTAAGAGAGTCCAAATGGTTCCCCATGGTGGAACATGCCCTTCTGCTGCCTGGACTGTGTCATCTGATACTAAATACAAGCACTGATCAGCAAGATCTGCTTCTTATTGTACCAAGAAAACCAGTGGTGAATGCTGGTCCAACCTAAAAGCTGTACCAGGTCCATAGCATGCACTATTCCTGATAACCAAGTGGGTGAGTGCTTCTGGAACAGGAGAAAAATGGGAAGAGCTGAAGGGACCAAACAGGGGAGGAAAAGCCATGAGAAACACAGACATGGGGCACAGAATGGTGGTGACAAAGCAACAACATCGATAAGCAGGAAAGCTGGCTGACAGCAAGTGCCTGTGGATCAAACAGGGATGTCCTGCTCCTGCGGTGCCAGATTGGAACAAAGAACAGCTTGGGAAACTGCATTTGATCAGCTGCCCATGGATGGTACCAGTTTTTCTTTTGTCCCCGCATTCTTCTCACTACCTGACCATGAGGCAAAGAAATGAGCAAATATGGCTTTACCTCACCTGTCTGTTCCTTCTTAATTATTGTGGATCAGCTTCTACTTGCTAACAAATGCAGATCTCCTGTCAAAATGCATGGCAACTGTCCCAGCTAAGCATATGACAGTTTGGCTTCAGCCTGTGCTGTTTTCACAGATCTCAGACTGAGGGCATCAGGTTTTCTGCTGGCACATCTCCATCCTTGTGGACCTCCAGTCACAGGAGTTCAGTGTCATAGACAAAGCTAGCAGCCTCACTACTTTGCTGTTTAACTGGTTTACAGACACGTCAACCAGCCTTTTAAGGCAAACATACCAACTTGCCATAGATTTTCTAAGACAATAGAACAGGGTCCTCCTACAACCTAAGCTCCTGCAACCTCAGTCTAGCCTTTGCCTTTATTACCTAGGCTGCTGCCTGAATCAAACTTCTGTTCGTAATGAACTGGAGGCAGGGAGGAAAGAAATGAAGAAATACTCATTTAAAAATTTTCTAGTTTTCAGATAGACTTATCCACAAAAATTCCAAGTATAAAAATGTTTTTAAAAAATGCATATTGGTAATTTCTTGTGCCGTATTCAGCTCCTTTTGCAGTTTGGTGCTGAGCATGCTCAAATACAGCCTTTTGTAACTATCCATGAAAAGTGTTTGTGGAGATGTGTACCTATCAGCTTCTCAGCTGCTGAAAGAGAAAATCTGCTTTTACAGCTCACCTATCACTGTTGCTTTTTTCCAGCTCTTCTTCTGACTTGCATCCATTCAGCAGCCCAGCAGTAGCACTAAGCACATTGCTTGTCATTCAGAAATCTTGGACAACTCACCACTGTGCCTGTGAAATTAAACTCTGCTTTGCACAGACTGTGAACTGAAACATGTTGTGGCTACATTAGCAGATGCACAGATAAATGTTATGCCCAGTAAATTCAGCATAACCAGAATATTTGAGCCTCACTGTACATCTGTTGATGTGCCAGACTACGCGTTCGCTGTGCATTTCAATGCTGCCAGACATGTGAGCGTCGTAAAGCTCACTATTACACTGGAACTACCAGCAATATTTAAAGTATTTCTTTTTCCCAGCTGGAGGGGAAGTATAGGTGGCAAGAGAGGTACAGATTTTTAGGGCAAAGGTATCTTTAATGGTTTGTTCTTTCCTCAAATCAAACTGCTTCAATCAGTAAGTAATAGTCTGTGTATCAAGGAATGCGGGAAGCATATCGTATTTTAGAGGATATAGTACCTCAGTAAATTTCAACATAGAGATTGTAATGAATAACACTAAGATCTCCTAGCACAGCAATTCTCACATGCACATATGTTCTTGGAGTACCTGAGGCTTCTCAAATAATGCAAGTTTTCCATATTTCTGTGAAAAACTCTTCCATTGTGAAAAGGGTGCCTTGACAACAACTGTCTTCTCCCTGCGTCAGTCTATCAATCCCCATCACCCAGAGGCCTGAACCAACCATCTGATGCTTCAAATCTCAAAGAAAAACATTTGTTCTACGTGCCTGAACATTGTGACATGAAAAGATCTGAAAACAGCAGTGTTACTTCCACAACCTCCACCTCAAAAAAAAAAGGAAAAATAAAAACCACAGTAAAAAGAAAAAACAATAGAGGGAAAGCGATAGATGTAACAACATAATAGAAGATATAACTGATGATACTTGGATTCCAATGCGTGGAATAAAACAGGAAAGAAGGAAACAACTGAAGTTGTGAATAAAGAGGATGCGGGAAAACAGTGGTGGGGAGGAAATGCTGAATGAAATCATAATTGATAGGTGGTGACCTGTGTCGCATAATCAGCACCAAATACTTGAACAGAAAGCTCTTGAGACAGGTGGTGCCAAACAAGTAGTAAAACACCAGAAGCTTTACTCCAGATAAGACATTAAATTCTACTTAAAATCTGCATTTCTTAAGCTGACCTACCAAAAACTTTTGGACATTTTATGGAGGTTTTTTTCCTCTAATTCCTCAGGTCTTGGAGTTCTTTCTTCAAATATTAATTCTCTGATGTCTTTCTCTTACTCATACTGCAAATTATTCAGCACCTTAGGAGACCAAAGATTTGGCTTCTCTGCTCTAATGATTTAAAAAATATGTATTTAGTTACTAAAATGTACACTTGAATATTAAAGTCTGCTAGATATTTTTATATGGTTATTTCTATAAATTTTATATAAACATGTAAGCTAAACAAAAAATTCAAAGACAGTGATACCAAGCAGTCTGTAGAAGGAAACTGATTTCCTCCCAGAATGTGTGCATGCTTCTGCATACTAAAGACTGCAGTGTCTTTATCTATTCAAATACTATTTTTCATCTTCCAGTGAAATCTTATCTGAATATTCTTCCATTCTGGAGATTTTACAGTTCATGCATTTCTGTATATATTAATTAAATATCTAATTTTCTAGTTGGATCTCTGATTTGGATCTAATTTTTGCCAGCTTATTCAATATTACCTTTTTAATTGGAAAGAATAAATTCATTCAAAAGAATAATGTCTTAAAAATTTATATTTTTTAAAGAAAATCTTATTTTAATGATCTAATTATCTTCTCTTTGGTATCTCAGAGAGATACCAAATAATTAATCTGTTATCCCTTTTTATCCTTGGTGCAATGTTTTAGAAATTGAAAGAGCTTTCATCCAAGAAAATGAAATCTCGAATCAGCATGAAAGAAA
>NW_010183341.1:30897-38342 GCF_000695765.1 Mesitornis unicolor
CATGACATGGAGCTGAGGCATTTCTGTCAAGAGACTTTAAGCACTCCAAATGAAGTGAAGTACCCAATTATTATTAGATTATGCTCAGTCTTCATACTGTGGCATACCCACAAGAGGCGTTTCTGTTTCATGAATTTATCTGGGCAGTCAGGAAGTGGTTCAAAAAATGTTTGCACTTTCAGGGTTGTCATTTTATTACCTCCCCCATTGCTTCTGCTGTTGGACAACAGTTTCATTTTTTCCTCATTTGCTACATGACAGTTTTTTGGTGAGATATTAATAGTGAAAGCTTCTTGTGTTTGCACAAAACCACGTGTTGCTGTGAAACAGCTGATTTTGAGTTCTGGCAAATGCTGTTCCCATCTTATGCTCTGAGACATCACATCTTTGCTCTTTTGCAGCGGTTCACAGCCCAATCAGCATTTGACATAAAAATATTGTTTCCTAGTTTTATGCACCCTACAAGTTTATATACTGGGATTCACTTCTCTCCTTCCCTGCTGTATGATGGGGGCATCTCCTGTGCAGTCTAATCCAAGCCAGGGAGGGCTCTACAGCTTCGTTTTGCACAGGCAAAGCCTTTTCATGAAGCGGTTTGGGAGTTTTTTTAAGGCTTGCCAAAATATCCACATGATCAGCCAGCCTCTGTCCTGGTAAACTTGTTACAGAGGTGGCATGTGTTCAATAGGATGGAGACAGACAGTGCTTGAGACTGTCCTGACAGAATTTGAATGCAGTTGTGCAGTGTATTTGTTGGGTCAGCTGGAATGATGTCACGGAAAATAAACCAGCCTGCAAGTCTGGGATTTGAGATCCAGAGTTTCAGAAACAGTTTAAAATAGCATAATGACATCTATCTTTATATGACTGCAAAACCTGCAGTAATAAGAAGACAATGGTGGTGGTAGCCTTTTGACTGATTGAAGAAACACGTGGCTCCTTTGGTCTGCATGGTGGAGGCACTGCAGCAGCTTTGTAAGCCTCCTGCCGTTCCAAGTATCTTCTACATTGTCAGTGTCTTGGAGACAAATTTTACCCAAATGGGATATAAAATAGTTATTTTAATGAGTCCTTTGATATCATAAAACTCAATTATTTTTAACTCCTCTAATCAGGAGGAACATTTCATTTCTGTTCTTTTCAGCACAGGTAGAGATCCCTGGAGTTCAATTTTTCTGACTCGAGACAGCAAAGGTATAAAGCAAACTTCTGTCTTACTGCCATACCTCTGTCTCTTTATGAGCTATACATACACATTATAGATACTCTTTTGCTGTCTCTTCTATCTTCTTTTTATAAAGAGAACCTGGTTTACACGGTACTCTGGGGAAATGCCAGGCTTGAAACAGTTCTTGGTTTACAGGAGCAAACCACATACTGGAGAGACTGGTGACACAAACTAATGGACTTTGCAATAAGGATGTGGATTTCTGAGTCTATTTAACAAAATCCTTTGATTTAATTCTTCAAGGGTATATAACCATAGTTCTGAATTCAAAGCTGTTCTTCACACTGAGATAATGTGTAGTAATTTCACCCCGATGCAGAATGCTCTCATGATGATCACAGGCTAAACACATCTGAACATGTTGCTCCAAACAGGATTGCTTTTGTCCTTGAATTTTGTGTCCCTTCAAATTTGATCCCTAAATATCAGGCTGATACTCTGCCAAAATGGAATTACCGAAATCGTAGGAGCTTCAATTTAACCATTTCCTTTTTTCTTCCCTTTTAACACCCGGCCCTAATGCAGACTATATTGGATCACAATTGAGCCGAACTGTGCTACAATTTACCTGGAGCCTTTAGAGTCATTTCAAAAGTTAATCTCAAGGGAAATAATGGAAATTCTTTGACAATGTCAATGTTACAGAATAGTCTGTGTGTTGGAAGGATTGTGCTTCTTTTGTTCCTGGCTGTCAAGTTGTGATGCTAGCTATTTTGACAAACTGAGAACAAATTGCATCTTGTTTCAGAGACACATAAGTGGTACTCCAACAGGAACGTGCTGTGTTTTAATGATCACAGCACTGCTGTGAAGCTCACCTGGATTCTTCTGTAATCGATTTAAAATCCATGTAGGCAGTAAATAAATCATGTTGATGAGAAGAGCAGATAGAGAATATTGTGGTCTTCAGAACATTAAAATAAAACAATTCAGTGAGGAACTGCAGAAGTGAACGCAGCTAATGGCAGATAGACTTTGGTGACAGTGACTTTCTAAAGGAAGAGAGAGTGCAGAATTACCTTCAGGTCATGGCTCTGAACAGTTTTAAGTATTAAAATCTTTTTTTAAACAGAGCAGCAGTTGTGTAAGTTGCTTGAACAGTGTTGACCTTTGCAAATAGCTTCCACTCCTTGGATAGATAATTAGGCATTTCTTTCCAACCAGAGGGGCAAACTCCTCAAGACTCAGCATTCTGCTACTGTGCTCAAAATACCAGGTAGCAAGAGATTAATCTCTGGTGTACTGCCACAGCACAGAGACAAAGAATAGCAAAAGAAATTTAGTTTTAAAGGGGTGTACTCATCTGTTTTAGTTCATGAAAGTTATTGTCAGGCAAATAAAACGAAAAAGTGTGTGTTTATAATAAGTATTGGATTAGTCTGTTTCCTATAATAGATAATGGCTGCTGTTTTCCTTTTATCTCTAGAAAAATCTGTTTTCTGACATAACAGTAACCCATATGAGGGGAAAAAACATTTTGCTTGTGAAGACAAAATTACACTGATTGTTCTAAATTTAGTGATTTGCAGAACAGCAACTCGAGCAGGTGCTGCAGGGAGAGGACAAGTGGCTTCATAGCAGACGATGACAAGATGACTTTCCATTCTTAAAGTAGACGTCTAGAAGTTCATTCTGGGGAGTAATTATTGCTGTTTGGATCATCATATCCTAGTAATTAAGAAGTTAATTTCCTCCTCAATTGGATCTGTCTTTGGCATTTGTGGTGTGCCTCCATGGACTACCGACATTAATGTTATCTGGGTAAAATATGCCCTAAACCTCATGAAGTATTTGTTGTGTTTGCTTAAATAATTGTTATTTTCAATTATAGCTGATTAGATGATAAATAACACATTGGCTTTCAGCCATGACAGTAATTCAGTTTTAGAGTCCTGATATGTGCATGAAAAGCTCAAACCAAGGTCTTGCATTTGTTTATCTTGAAAGTAAGTTTTGTATTGTAAAGGCTACTCATCTAGCAATGAGCCACACAAGAAAATCATGGTAATCTGTAATTGGTTTACTTTTTTATAAAGGAACAAGTTATTTTTGACATTTAGGTGGTGTCAAGAAAATTTGCTAGCCAGGAAAATCATATTTATTTCCTAAATTGAAGTGTAAACTCTGAAAACAGCTCACTCCTTACAACCATTGACCATGTATTCAAAAAGGCATTGGCTGAAGGTGTCATCGAAGTAAAATGTGTAAAACATGATTTTAGGATTTCAGTTCATAATCTTTGCAGTCAAGAATTAAGTCATCTGGCAGTCTGCTTTTAGGGGAGACTAAGAATAACTTTGCTCCCAAGGTAAGCAAAAGCTCAAGCAGCTGGCCTAGTGCTGCACTTGTTTAAGAGAGTGACCTTCTTCAACAGCTGTGTGCAACACACATGTTCACCAATAGAGTAACTACCAGGCTGGCAGTCCCCCCAGAACCAGAGGAAGGATTGAAATTTTGGCAGGAATAACTATGTGGAATGAATGCCCTGAGATCTGCAAGGTGAAATATACACAAAGGGCCTTCCAGCTTCTTTTCTAGCACTAAACACCTCTTTTCTGAAGGAGAAAAGAGTCAACTTCCTACAGCTATAGCCTTGTCCTTGAACACCACAATAGTTTTTATGCTTGTATTCTTCACTTTCACGTAGTCTTGCTTTCTAACATACAGAAGGAGAGCAGCTGCGTCAGCAAGACTGATACAAACTCTCTCTACAATTACTCCGTAACTATTTGCATTTACTTGAGAGAGAATAGATCAATCTTGTGTTTCCAGTTCACATAAAGGAATGAAAGCACACTCCACTCCCTCTGGTAGTCATAGTACTGATTTATCACAGCCTTTTGTGCAGACCTTCTAGTGATGGCTGTCATTAGAGTGATGTGCCTCTGCACCTTTTTCTCATGGCAAACTACCTCCAAATGTATTTAGCCTCAAAATTCAGCTAAGACGTTAAGAAATGCCTTTTACCTCATTTTATAAATGTAAAACTGAGGCCAAAAGCAACTTGAACCAAGCGCAGAGACTTGTAGGTAGTTTTTCCAAACTAAAGAGTGCACCATAGTCATTGTGCCAACCTTCTTGTCCAGGTTTTTACTCTTGAAACAGGAAAAGGAGGCTGGTGCTTTTTCCCTGTTTGCTGAAATTTAAGTTACAATTCCTTCAGAGACTGACACACATACTCAAGTGAATGTATGAGATGTATCTTACGTATCGATAACCAGCTTAATCCCTAAAAGATTAGGAGACATGGTAACATGCAGTTCCTCCTTATCCGCTTCCATATCTCACTGATGAAGTTCTTTGAAGATTTGAAACAAATAAAAAAAAAACAACAAAGTGTTTTCACGGGAAACACTCCAGTTAAAGTGTTTTAGCTAAGTCACCATCCCATTATATATTATTTAGAATGTCTACATGTTGTAGGTCACAGTGGTTTTTAATAACTTTTTTTTCCCTACTGTGAGGTATGTCTAATTTACTACCAAAACTGTTCTCAGTATGCCAAGAGCATCATCATTTGGCCATGTGTACCAGTATTCTCACACCCTCATCCACAAAATCAGTCCTCAATACACAGTTCTTGTTTTTGGAACAAGCGTGTGCAGAAAAAAAATCAGTGGCAGTTTGCTCAGAATTTCCATGAGTGCAGCCATTTCCCAGATGGCTTCCAAAAGGAACCTCCCTGAATTGGAGGTTGTTAGTTAGGATCACCTCTCTTAACATCAACTCAATAGCCATACTAAAATTGTATTTGCTAAGAGGATTTACTGCTGAAATAAAATGATTGATGAGTTTTCTTTTTTAATTTATGGAACAATTACTGGAAGCACATGCCATGTGATGCAAGATGTTTTCCTTAAAGAAAGTCTTCCAATGTCTTTTCTGTTTCTTTTCCTCATCCCCAGACAATCTCCCCACATAGTAAAAAGAAATATTGTGTTACTCAAATAGTACATAGACCTAGAGTAAAAATTGTCCACAGAGCTGCAGAGCTCAGAAAATATGCTTCGCAAGGAAGTCTAAAGCAAAGGAGCACAAGAACACTCCAGCTGTGTAATTGCCTTTTGGGAAGAACTTCACCCAGGTTGTGATAAAGTCAGAATAAGCCTTGTTACACTACCAGAAAGGACTCCTTGCAATCAGCCAGCACAGTAGTAAATACAGTGAAGGCATTTATCTCTGTCCTGAGATTGTTTCTAATTTCTCAGCCAAGAACTGGCTGAGACTTTCAACTCAGCATTCTGTGCTAAAACTTGGTGTTTTAACTTAATGAGCTGAAGTAAAGCATCACTGTAATTTTCATTCAGTGGAGTGAAAGATGCTGTTTCTGTCTTTTTCTTTCTCACAAAAGAGAAAGGCTTAGGCTTAAGTCTCAACTATGGTATTGCTATGTTTACACAGATTTATTGGGCTGACTCTGTAGCTTTTCTGTTGTCAATATTAACAGAGCTACTTATTTTTTCTAACTTTTTGTATACACAACAGCAGAAAATAATGGCCTTACTCTCGGAATTTCAGTCAGTGTTTTTCTCATATTAAATGATAGCAAATTTGGTAAGTGAATGTTCTTGTCTCCATTTACAGGTGACTCGTTCAAGTGACTTGTCTTGCTACAAACGAATTGTTCATTTGGCAGTTGAAAAAAGCAGTTCCAGCTCTAGTAGACAGATGGCACTGACTGTGTTTGGTACTGGATGGAGCCAGAGGGAGCAATCTGGAGGGGTCTGCAGTGGTGCACCCTTAAAAGTGAAGCCAATAGGGTCTTTGCCCTTTGGTGTCAGTTCAACTTCTTTCCGGTTCTCTGTGTCTAAAAGGGTGTGTTTGCAGGGCCCTTTTGGATTTGAGGGCAGGGGGCTGTATTACTTCAAGCATTCCACTGCAGATGTCTTTTGATCATGTCTTCATAAATTGTTGGGAGATCTCACCTCATGCATAGCATGTGGAATAGTAGAAAATTTGCACACATTTTCTTCAACTCCAACCGAGTGAGCAATAGAGGTTGGTGTAAAGAGCATAGAGACAAGCATTGACACTCTAGTAGCATGAAAGAGGTGTCAAAAATAATACTGAAAGCAAGGCCATATTGCTCACATTCAAATACTTGATGGAAAGCTGAACATGCTCCTGGAACTAAAGCACAACATCAGGTGATGACAAGGTACTCATCATTTAATAATGACAGGAGCATTTAGTGAAATGAGTAAGCGCTTGTAGTGAGTCCCAAAATTATTTCCACTCCCTTCAATTAGAACAGCCATCAGTTTAAATACAGGTTTCAGAGGGAGTGAGAGGGAACTTAGCTAGAGAGCATCAAAAAACTCTGATGCTTTTGCTGAAGCACAACTTAACAAAAGCTTGTAAAGTAGAGCAAGACTCATAAAAAACCACTATGTAATCTTGGGCCTGGACCTTTTAAAATAGTTTGTTCTTTTGCTTCAGTAGAATCACACTTAAATCCCTAAAAAAATAGAAAAGGGCTGATTAAAGCAGAAGTTCCCTCCCCATCCCCAACAACTGAGCTCTGGAGGATGGATTTTTTATAGAGAATCATTTACTGACAGTAAATCCCATTCCTTTTTTTCACTGTGAGGTGAATGCTCTCTCTGTAGATTGCATATCTGTCCAGATCTTTCTGTAGTTATTATTCACAAGGTCTTTCAGATCACAAAATGGTGATATGCAGGACCATCCATTTGCCTGAACAGTGACGGAGAACGGCTACTGTGGCACATGTGATTAGCACCTAATCCTCATCTCAGAGTGCAGCTTCACTGTAATAGGTTACTTTTGCCTTCAGAAAATAGTCCCAATGTGATGACAAAAAAGAAAAACACTTAATTAAGAAATAATTGCCATTATAGTCAGAAGATGTGTTCTTAATCCTGTCTATATTCTTCAACCTCTCACCCTTCTTCAGCAAAACTAAAAGCTAAATGCAAGTTCTGACTTCTCCATTGGATATACTGAATAGAAAGCATCCATTCCTTGTAGTATTTATGACATCTGAAGACATTATTCATTTATTATATTGGAGGTTATTCAGTATCAGAGAATAATCAAGAGTTCTTGTACATTAGTTCATTTTTTGTCCCCAATACCATATACCTTGCCATAACTATAATGTATGATCTCCATACACGTACCTTCCACTCACTTATTCAGGAAGCAAACATTATGGTAGTTCCTCCATTTGAAGAGTACACTTCTTCACATCTTT
>NW_010183341.1:38373-42420 GCF_000695765.1 Mesitornis unicolor
ATGATATCAGGAGAGAAAGAAGAAGTTCAGAGTAGAAACTTGTGTTTCATTTCAGGTGCAAATCCAGAGCTTTCATGGCTAGAAAGAATATTAAATTGTTTAGTCTAATCTTTAAGTCTGGATGAATTTTCAGCTCATGAAACCTCTCTGTTGGTTCCAAAATCTTCCTTGTGTAAAACACGTCTTCCAGAAAGGGCACCCATTTTGTGTTTGAAATCATCCCCTCCTCAGGTAGCTTCATTCAACAGTTAGTCTGCTACACCTTTAAAAGTTGCTGAGTTTATTTCCATAATGTGTTTGGCTTTTGCTGACAGGCACTGACTCTTGCTATGCCTTTCTTGGCTTGGTTAAAGAGCTCTTTGTTTCTTCATAACTTCTTAGGTAACTTCTCAGCTGCTAAGCTTATGATCCATGATCTGCTTCCACTGAGCATGTGCTTTATTGATATTGTGGTTTTTTATTTCATGAATCCAACACGCCATGAAGGCACACATGCCCTTCTAAAATGTAGTCCATCTATACAGTCACATAGCCTGACCGAACTTGTATTCAAAGTCTGAAATTTGATATTTGTTCAAGGAAGCATTTTTATTTATTCATTTCTTTGAATATGTCATTTATTTATTTATTCATTTTCTCATTTGTTAGTTATAGAATTCCACAATGTTTATTCTACTGCTTTTATGAAAACTGATATCAGGCTCTAATTACCCAATAGTTAATAATCCCATTTTTTAACACAATATTTTTTTATCAATTTTCAATTTTTGAAGGGACCTAAGGACTCTTCCAGTCTTCTGTAACTTCTCCAGTGCTTAAAGTTCTGTTGAACACTGTAGGGACAGTAATCTCTTCAGTTTACTCCCAGTTCTTAGAGAACACTAACATATAGATCCAAATAAGCATGTATAGTTTAGATTATATTTGGTGTTTTCTTCTGATTAAAAGCAACTGTCACATCCTCATATGATACAAACATGAAGTCTTAAAAGTGTGGAACTTTGCTTTTTAACATACAAGCTATCCTTAAACATCCACTTCCATCCACAGATTTCTTCCAATCTCTCCTCCCTCTCACTGCCATTCAGTATTTTCCTTGGCTTTGGCCAGTTAGGCTTTTTAAAGCACATACCTCATAACATAAGCAGGTTATGATAGTTGGTCCCTAGGCAACCACCATCTTCCAGTCCAGTGATTAAGTCATATTTATCCATCATAATGAAGTCCAAACTAATTACCTTATGTTGTAGTCAGTAAAATTTTTAGGGACTTTTTTTGTCCAATAATCTAATGATGCTTTACTACTGGCTGCATGGAATCCCAGCACAACCATCCCACACTGAAGTCTCTAGAAAACGAGAACGAAGGGGGTTTTTCCACACATAGCAGACATGCCTATCATCCCCTTTTCATGGCTTTATTAGCATACATGTTGAGACACCTCCATTTAAGATCATGCTGGTTTGAGTTATTCACCACCAGAAATCCACCAGTGATGTGCTCCTCCCCTACTGTCTCTCCCAAGCTGTCCTCAGCATCCTGCAGCCAGAAATTAACATTCCTGTCAAGCAAATTTTCTCTCAATAATGTAATTATAAGTGAGAATTTTCCATTCCTTTTGTTTATATCTCAGATTCAGAGCTTATGAATACAGGCAATTAAAAATTGATTCTGGCAGAGTCTTTTTCTACTGAATTATTATTTTATACTTCCAAGAGGTGGAATAAATACCCTGCAGAGAGCTCTGTTCCTCTGCAGCTAATCTGCTTGGGCCAACTAATTTAAATGTAGCCTGAGCATCTTTAAATTGCAGATTGCCATGCTGAGAGACCGTTCAGCTCTTTCTTAAACTCTGAGTGCCTTCACTACCTATGGTTGAACTTTGCACAAATTGCATATTGTCTCTCCTAGAATTATTACAAACAACCATTCCCCAGTTAAGAGATTCCTTATTTACTATTTTTTTTTCATTATTAAAATGAACAGGTTCGTGTGTTGCCTGTGGGGACTAAGGAGGCTCTCTGTGAGCTTTCTATGTCAAATACTCAAACAGACCAGGACATTGTGTGCCTGTGCAGAACAGGACCAAATTTAATACGTCTAAGCTGACTTGGTTCAGAACAACCCAAGATAACAGACCTCAGTAAAATTATGATGACAGCTAGTTTATGGATCTCATATACATAGATTATATGTACTGACAATGTCAGTTTTGTCTAATAAAGTCCTCCGTTTTTCATTCTTGTTTAATAAATCCAAATAGGAAAAAGCCCTTCAGTCAGGTATTTACTGCTACTGCTATTTTCTCTCAGAAAAGACCAGCCATGCTGAGTTTCTAGTCAAGAAGTGAGCATCACAGAATTTTAAATATATGATCGTTTTATGGTGATTCAGTGAGGAAAGCACCTGCTGGTGCATGCAGTGGTGTTAATGAAGTACTATGGCAAACACTCTTCAAGATACATGCTTATTGATACAGCATAAATAAGAGGGGAGAAATTAAAGAGGGAACTTTTACAAAAGTGAAAACACTTGCAGTACAAAAAAAAAAAACAAATCACATTTTAAACTGTGTTTCCAATGAGTGCTCTCCTTTTAATACAACAAAAGATAGAACAAAAGAACCCTCTAAGAATATATAGGCAGTACCATGAGGAATTCAGTATTGCTTCTCTGAAAACATGAAGAGGAGAAACTACTGCTTTTCATCTGGAATATATCAAAAAAACATTCTGTCTAAGGTGTTGCAGAGATGGTAACCATGGCTGTTTCTCTAGCGGTAAGAGTTGAATGATTTAGCAGTGACCTTGTGAATGTTTTACCATTTTGGACAATACAGAAACCTCTAGGACAGGGACACGACACTGAAATTGTGAGTTGAACTAATGTGGCTAAATGAATTACCACACTAGCTGAATAAAGATCATAGATGAGGTCCAGCTGATGAGTACTAATATCTCCTGTTTCACTTCTGGAGCAACAGCTTATAGGTTGTTACGGTGATACTTTTGGTCTGAGTCAGTGGTGGCAGACTCCTTTCCCCAAAGCCCCGCAGTGTCTGCATCCACGCTAGTGCCACCACAAAGTGCCGGTAGCAGCGAGGTAAGTGGCAGATAGTAGTGGCCAAGCCCAGCCATCCCACTTAAGCTGTAGCCTACATTATTGTTGACTCTTCAAGGTTTACGTCAATCCCAAATTGTACCTTCTACTTCTGTCTTTCTGTCCGCCTCTCAAGCACAAGGGACCCTCTCTCCATTTGGCAACGTGGGTAATGATGCAGGAAGGGAGGAAGGTGGTGGTGCAGCTGTGAGGACAGCAAGGAGACACTTGTCAGTCTGAGGAGGGGAGAGAAGGAAGAGGTGGTCTCATGATCTCTGTGTTAACAGATGGATATTGTGTTGTCAAGTGGCTATTTTAACACCTGCTTTTCCCCGTGTTCTGTAGGCAGCCTGCCAAGTCTCCATTCTTCCATCTTCAAACTGAGCTAGTGAAGTCGTCTCAGTAATTTTAACTTGCTAAAGCCATTCTATGCAGGTGCTTATTTGGCTTTCCTCAACCTTGTACGTGAGTAAATTAAAAGTATTTGAACTGTACCTTACAGAACCCATCCAATACCAGAATAAACTTCAGCCACCTTTTCCCTGAGAACAGCTGCTTTACAGTACTGGCTGTTGATGCTGGAGCAGCATCGATTTCAAAGCTTTGAAGCCTCTTTAGCACTTCAGAGAAAAAAAAAATATGTTGGTGAGAGGAACCCAAGTGCGGAGGCCAAGCCGGACCCCACCTCTCCGGTGGCTGTGGCAGAGGACTGTGGCAGCAGCGTGGCAGGGTTCCAGCCGCGTTTAGGGCCCCAGCAGTACTCCTGAGGGTAGACACCAGCCAGGAGGCTGGGAACCGGCCGCTACCATCTGCTTCCCCCCGCCCACTCCCACGCCAGATCCAGTCCGTGTGTTGCCGCCTCCGCTCCGCAGGCAGGTCGGGGAAAGCTGCGCTGCACTGCGCTCCGCTCTGCTTCCTCTCCGCGTTTTCCTCCCGCTCCCCACCGCA
>NW_010183342.1:0-3868 GCF_000695765.1 Mesitornis unicolor
GTTTGGGGCCGAAAGAAATGGGGGACTGGGATGGCGACTGCCTGATCTCACTCTCCTGCAGGCATCCAGATAACACCAGATATGGTTCTAGTCATGGTTGCCATCTCGCCCAGTGCTTGCCACCTCCAGTGCTTGCCACCTCACCCAGTGCTGTGTTTCATGCTTGCAGACATGCAGCTACATGGTGTACCTGACTTGGACTTTGTGACTAACTTTTTCTCTCTCTCTACAAAGGGTCATGTGTTGGTTCTACACTTAAGCTGTGTCTAATACCAACAGGAGTTTTTGCAATACAGATACAATGCTGACAGTGATTGTCAGATTTTCAGTAGTCAGCAACAGCTATTTTTAGCAGCCTAAGAAGATGTCTTCTGGGGGTGGGGAGGAATTAGTATTATTTCTGTAGTTTTGACCCTCTAGCAGAATGTGAAAACTGTCATAACTCTTAAAACACTGCTGCAGTGCAAGAGTCAAGTTCTTATTCACCAAAATTTGCATGTACTTATTTTAGAGGCCTGACTTGGGGAACTGTTAACAAACACCTGGTTCTGATCATGTCCACAGAAAAGCCAGAATCAGCTCTGCTTACTACTAATGTACTTCATTTGAGTAGAAATTGGCTCAACAAAAGTGCATATATAGTGTGATATAACTGATTAAATCTTTCTCTGTTCCTGCTTCTGCTGGACAAAGTCTTTCATGAAGATGGCATTGAAAAAAGCACCGATATCACTCACAGAATCACAGAATATTAGGAGTTGGAAGGGACCTCGAAAGATCATCCATTTCAACACCACTGCTAGAGCAGGATCACCTAGACTAGGTTGCACAGGAACATGTCCAGGCAGGTTTTGAATGTCTCCAGAGAAGGAGACTCCACAACCTCTCTGGGCAGCCTGAGCCAGTGCTCTGTCAACCTCACAGTAAAAAAGCTTTTCCTTATGTTCACACGGAATGTCCTATGCTCCAGCTTGCACCCATTGCCCAATTGATCAACCCTTCTCACCAACTAAGTGTCATCTGCAGACTTACTGAGGGAGCACTCAATCCCCTCATCCAGATCATTGATAAAAATGTTAAACAGAACTAGCCCCAAAACTGAGCCTTGGGGAACACCGCTTGTGACTGGTGGCCAGTTGGATTTAGCTCCATTCACCACAACCCTCTATGCTGGGCCATCCAGCCACTTTTTAACCCAGCACAACGTATGCCCGTCCAAGCCATGCCCAGCCAGCTTCTCCAGGAGGATACTGTGGGAGACGGTGTCAAAGGCCTTACCATCCACAGCCTCCCCCTCGTCCACCAAGCAGGTCATCTTGTCATAAAAGGAGATAGGATTAGTCAAGCAGGACCTGCCCTTCCTGAACCCATGCTGACTGGGCCTGATTGCTTGGTTGTCCTGCACGTGACGTGTGATGGCACTCAGGATGATCTGTTCCACCACCTTCCCTGGCACCAAAGTCAGACTGACAGGTCTGTAGTTCCCTGGGCCTTCCTTCCGGCCCTTCTTGTAGATGGGTGTCACATTTGCAAGCCTCCAGTCAACTGGGACCTATTGTCAATAGTCAATAATAACTCATTTCAATAGTCTTGTTGTTATGCTTTGTAACGGCACAATATATTCCAGGATGGCAACAAACACAGTAACATCTGCAACAGTGCTTAGATATGATGAGCTCTACTAAATGAAATAACTCCTTCCAATATTCTATTACAAGAACACACAAAAATAAACATAAATTATACATGAAAATGCAGTACTCATGTTTTACATTGTCTCATATTTGTTAGAGTGCTGAACAGAAAGGCTCTGAACAGCAAGGATGTCAACAAAGTAACTCCTTTACTAAAGGAACCTTCCAGAGTTTCATCTATTGCATGGAAAAGGTACCTACGGATAAGAAGGATTTTCACAGGGAGATAAGAAAAACCTACTGCATTTTTGAGAGCCTTGTAATAAAATATCTTCTTGTTTCCAGTGTGAATTTTCTTAGCACTTGCTTTTGCAGTAGCAAGTCAGACTGTGAATAGTATTGAAAATATAATTTTGAACACAATATCTAAGCCTGATTTCAAAACCCAAGTAGCATATTAGTTACCTGAACTTTATTATATATTTCTGCTTCAAATCTGACCTGTGATTTGAACATGTTTTTTCTTTCATTTCAATCCAGTTTCTATGACTCAAAACCCTGTGCTAGAGTAGAGTATGGTAATAGAGGCAATTATGTCATTGAGTATGCAACACTACTCTCAGGTTAAGGTTTCACACTTGGGTGTCATTATTCTCTCCCATATCAATTTATTATTTAGGGACTTATTATTTGAAAGCTTTTACAGTGCTCTGACAATTAGAGATGCAGAGATTCTGTCTGCAGTAAATGTATTTATTTTGCTTTCTTAGCTATTTGTCATAGAATAATTAAATCTGTTTATAATTCAGTAGTGGTGGACTATTCTGAGACTGCTAATATTGCCCAGCCTCTCTTTAATCATCTGTAAGAAAAGAATATTAGATGAGGTTTTGTATTATACATATACACACAGAACTAAGAAATAGAAGTGTGATAAAAATGCATATAAATATTTCAATTTAATTCATATTGGTAGAACAAATTGATTTCTACACTAGAAATACAACATTTGAGAATGTTACATGGTAGTTTACCAAGGAAATAAAATTCTTCAATTTAAAAGCAGGAACAAAGTTCCTTTTACTTTACTAATATTGAGTATATGTTATCTATATTATGGCATTTACATTGAGTTGTTATTCAGTGTAGACCTGTTCTTCATCACTCACTGGAAACCTAAAGTTTTGAAGAAAATCAAGTCTGGATTTTTTTTCATTCAATGCAATTAGCACAAGTAACATTATTTTTCCACTTATTGACACAAAATGCAGAATAACTTTTCTGTTTTCTCAAGATTATACTTACACTTACTAGGATAAACCAAGCCTCTCTTCTTTTATTGATGGAATAGCTACTTAATAACAGGAGCAAGAGAAAAAAAGAAAAAAACACAAGCACAAAGACGTGCACAGTTACATGAATATATGTGCATGCCTGTGCATGTGCATATGCAGCTGTACACCTTTATGTGTATTTGCATTTTCATGCTCAAAATGTTGCTAAAGCTTTGCTATTTAGATGAACACAGGAGAGCATCAGAGAAATGTAGCCAAGCTTACAGATCATCTGTAAAGTAACTTAAATTAGTATTTGAAAATGAGTTTAAATGTTTCTACTTTATAATGGAATTACAAATCTTAATGGACCTTAACTGGAAAAGAATCACAGATACTTACTGTAGCCTAACATTCATTGCTTATGTATCACTTGTTCCATCTGTGTTTACCTCACCATAACTTCTACTCACTTATTCATGTACGGTTCTCACTACCTTATACATCTAGCCTTAGAAACAGAAGTTTAGTAAGTTTATTTCTATTGCTGTAAAGTTGCTTGACTAGGTCCATATCTATTTAATTACCAACAATCTTTTTCATTTACTTCTTTGGATTTTATGTGGTTGTATTAAAAATGTCTCCCCCTCCCAGGGGAGGATTAAAAAAAAAAGGGAATAGAGAAAAAGATACACACAAGGTTCGCACAAGGTTGGAAGTTAAGACTGTAACAAGTTTAATGAAAAAAGCAACAGAGGAAAGGAAAAGGGAATTAATAAAGGATAAAGGATAGTTGACTATATACAAAACCCAATCCCAGTACTCCCAAGTGGAAGTGTCCGAGCAGTGAGTGCCTCGTGGCCGCTGCGACTGCTGTGGTTCATCACCAGGGACTGCAGTGGTGCCGGGAAGCGGGCGGTAGTGGATGGGGCGGGGCGCAGGGAGGGGGGGTGCGACGCG
>NW_010183342.1:3946-5447 GCF_000695765.1 Mesitornis unicolor
TGGAAAGGGGAGGGAACAGTACTGATCTCTGGCCCCCCCAGGGTGCTACGGACACCACCTGTCCTTCCCTTTCAGGCTGGTAACCCTTAAACCATAATAAAATGTAAAAAAAAGAATAGTGTGTAAGTCTTAAAAAAAGAAAAGAGATGTGGAGAAAGTCAAAGGCAGACTGGGTGTGCAGTACTCTATCAGCCTTTCTTCATGCAGAAAAAAATAAAAAAGAAATTTGAAAACCTTGAAAATCTGTGACATTTACCCTTGCAGATCCTCTTACCCCCAAATACTCTCAAATCCCGTTTTCATCTGACCTTGCCTCCAGAAGTAGTAGAGATGGAAAGAAAGAAGAGAAAGCCAAACATTCCATTTCTACAACCAAGAATCTTTTCCTTGGATAGCAACACAAATTTCAAATATAAAAACTACTCCTTGCAGAAAATTCATAAAAAATAAGCAAATACTAAAGAGTGTATAATTCAAGTTAATTTGGGATAAATAATGCCTAAAATGAAAGGTGCTATTATGGTAATACAATTTAATAAACATATTGTTATATATTTTGTGCATACATAAGTTATAAAATATCACCTGATAAATACAGCTACACAGATAAAAAACCAACAACAACAACAAAAAGACCCACACCAAACAAACAAACAAAAAGTAACAAAACTCAAAAACACAAACAAAAAAAAAGAAACAACACCAAAAAAACCCCAAAAACAAACCCAAACAAACAAAAAACAAACCAGGAAATTCTAGGAGGCAGTTTTCTGTTACCAAACAGTAAAATTATTTTGTGCAATGTCTAAACTTAAAAATGGCAGTTATAGCAACCTTCTCATCATATGTTAGAAGATCTTAAAAAACTTCCGTTTTAGTACACAATCTCCTTCTCTTACAGGTCCCACCCACCACATGTTTAATAGTACTATTCACTTTAACTGTAATACCTGCTTGGCCAACCTATGAATCCTTCCTTCTACAAGAAAGGGCTTGATGTGGTGAAGTGTGTCCAAAGAAGTGCAACAAAGTTGTTCTCCCAAACAACACGCGATAGGACAAGAGGAAACGGCCTCAAGTTGTGCCAGTTTAATTGGATATTAGTAAAAGTTTCTTCACCTGAAGGGTTGTCAAGCATTGGAGCAGGCTGCCCAATCCCTGGAGATAATTAAAAGACATGTAGATGTGGTGCTTAGGGACACAGTTTAGTAGTGGAGTTGGCAGTGCTAGGTTAATGGCCAGACTCCATGATCTTAAAGGTCTTTTTCAACTTAAGCAGTTATATGATTCTGTGAGTCTATGACTCACTGGTGCTGTCAGGCAAGGCCAAGATGATTTAGTACATGCATATTTTGTCATGCCTGAATGACATGTACCTATTTCTGTTTTAAGGTTCCTGTCACCATGGTATCTGAGCAGGAGCACGATATACAGTAACATGCGCAGCTCAGTTACATGATAATTTCCTTTAAACATTTCAGCCATTTCTGAGACTTTATAT
>NW_010183342.1:5478-15785 GCF_000695765.1 Mesitornis unicolor
ATAGTCTCAATTTTTCTTCTGGGAATCATGCGGCTAACTGACCTTTAGAAATGGACTTTCAGCAGTTTTATCTGAGCAACCCACAAGACCACAACAGTATAAAGTGATTAACATAGGTGCAAGAGAGCACTGAAACAAAATAAATGACCCAAAACTTCAATGAAAATTCAAGAAAAAAATTAGTGAAGGTCAAAAAGATTTGGAACTTCCATTCCCTACAATTTCTCATGTATTAATTTGTGCCAAAACCAAATGTTAAAATAAAACCATTCGTAGTATAAATGAAGATTATCTAGGGGACTTTTGAAGGTAAACAAATAGCACTTCATTACAAAGCTTTTGCAAGGGTAAGCCATCTTCTTCCTATTTGACTTCTGTTTCATGAATAGTTGCATAGCTGTAAGGGCCACATTGAAAAACCTACCCAGAAAAGAAAAGATTAGACTGGACATTTGCTTGAGTGATTTGCATTCAGAGGTTTTTATACCTCAAGTTTCCTAATCTTAGCCATTTAATTAAAATATTTCTGTAATCAGTAGAGAGAAAAAGGCACACCAATGAGTGATCCTGTTCATCAAAGCAAAATTATAAAGATGAATGAGAAAGAACCCAGTACTTATCTACCTATTCCTCAAGTAATGATAGAAATATAGGGAAAAGTACTGACTTTCATGAATGGCAACTTGTGTCACACTTTTGTCAAACCACTTAAAGATCAAATTAAATTGGGGACACATGATGAGCCTTCATATATTTCAGATTTTACTTTGCTCTATTTCTGATGCAATTAATAAATTATCTTCCATGGTGCTGAACAGACTTATGCTGGTTGCAAACAATAGCAAAAAGGTGAAATAAAAGTATTGCACTTCTCTATGAAATTAGAGAATTGAGGATCTGTGGAACTGACAGTGTAGGATAAATGTCTTGTCCCTAAGGAAAGCCAGCCTGTGAGGCAAAGTCAGCATGGTAGGCCAAGATTCCCTAGAACAAAAATTTCAGAAGTACTATCCCAAAATTAAAAAGGAAAGCAATAACACTGAGCCACATTAATCCTTTCTAGATTTTCCATTTTATAAAATGACAGTTTGAAACAATATTGCTTGTCAAGCTAGCTGTTCCCTATAATCATTGTTTGCACTGTCAGTTATCATTGAACAAAATACAGGAAATGAGATTCATGACTTCTGAATAGAAATTTGTAAAAACTGTTCTCTAGCTTATACACCAACAGAAAAAAAATGGTACAAATAAGATGTGCCCAAAAATGTGTAGAATTTACTTTCTCTGTTTACATTTGCAACTAAGTGGTTATCAGTAAGAGGTATTTTTAAGCCTGGATTCCTGAAATAAATGTAAACTTATGTTCATCTTGGGTGGGGAGACTTCTGAGGCTAGACTTCTCTATACCAGCAAGTAGTCAGCTCACATGATAAAGACTGAAGTAAGACCAGATATAAGAAAAACCTTTCTGAAAAAGTCTTTTGGCAGACTAAAACCAAGTAGTTTAATACAGTCTGTGGCAAGAACATACCTCTTCACAAGAAGACAGCTAGGAAATGATGTTTAGTTCTTGATAAAAGTGATAAAGGTTTGCTATCTTTGTTAAGATTTCCTTGCATTTAATTATTTTTGAAGTATTTATGTTATGGTAATTGCTCTTGAACACCTGGTTCATTTTTGCTATGTCTAAATACTTAGCCCACAATTTCTTAAACTTTGAATTAATTAATTTCCAAGAGAACTGATGATTTTATATCCAAAGCAATTAATAGAGCTGTCTAACTTGACAGCAACTCAAATGAGCTACTAAATATAAAATTTGTGCTCCTTTCCTCACTGCTGTCCCAGGGAGAGACTTCAGTGGCTCCTGGATTTCCTATGGCATGTTTCAAGTGCTAAATTCTAAAGCTAAAATAAGCACACAGCTTAGGCAGAAATCAAGGAAATAAGATAGTAAACTCTTGGGTTATTACTTGACAAAGCTGCGAGTTACTCTGTGGCAATTACTTTATTCAGCCCAATCTTTTGAAATAATTACCTGACTTGATTTGGCTGACCAACAGGTAGACAATGGATACCAGGACAGTAGAAAGACAGACTTCTTCCAAGTAAGACTTTCCTGATAGAGAACAACATAATGTAAAAAATAGGAAGTGACGTATCACCCATGAAATGAAGTGAATGAGTGAGGATTATTTTCTTCCCTTGACTCGGTAATTTCATCAGTGAAATCAAAATAATGTTTGATCCCAGCCCCACAACAGTGATCCCATTGAGCTGGCAAGATGCAAGGAAAGTAGTTTGGAAGCACCGAGTTCAGCCATAACATTCCTGTTAAATTCAGTGATGAATTCAGCCATTTGCAGAGGAACTACCACCATTTTTGTTTAACTGTTGGATATTCAGACACTTATGAAAAGAAGCCAACGTTGATAAATTCTAAAGATCCACGGATTATTTTTTAGGAAGGCGGACATTTAAATTTATACGGTTTTTTTTTTAAAACAAAGTCCTCAAAGTGTCCATCTTGATCTGACAAAATGGTAAAGTTATGGATGGAATAAGTTTCAGGATGGAAATGTGTAAAAAGTAGTTCCCTAAATTTCTTAAATCATAACTGTTTCGAAAGAATCAAAGAATTCAAAAACTTTTGTTCTCACACACCTTGTGTTTCACCCAAGTAAATTTCTTTTTTAAGTCAAACAGCCTTATATACACCTCACAGTTCCATGTGTACTCCTGCTTCACTGTATAAATGTAGTATTTAGAGAATTAACAGTCAGTTGCAAAAATAAGAAGCAATTAAATAAAATTGGAAAGATATTTTTCCTGTGCAACAAAATCCACAGAATATATTAACAATCTGGATTTTTATTTTAGAATAAATACATACCAATAGCAAATAATAAAATTTTTGTGTATTTGTATTCTCTAGGTGCCTTTTACACTTTGAGTTTTTCTCTTATGCACATGGTTTTAAACTAGAGCAGAGTAGATTTAGGCTAGACATTAGGATAGTGAAACACTAGAACAGGTTGACCAGTGAGGTGGAGGAGGCCTCAGACCTGGAGACATTCAAGATCAGGCTTGATGGAGCTTTAAGCAATCTGATCTAGTTAAAGATTTCCCTGCTCACGGCATGGGAGTTTGACTAGATGACCTTTAAAGGTCTCTTCAAACCAAACACATTCTGTGATTCTATGATTCAATCACCACTGCCATACTGTATTCTTGGATGTGTCTGTAAGTAATTTCTGTGCCTAAACTGTTTAAACTTTTGTCCTAAATGCCAAATGCAGCAAACATTTTCACAAAATTAAGCATATGTTAAATAATTATCACATTTAAATTTCCTACATTTTCCCTGCTTCATTCTTGTGCTTTAACATTGGTAATCTAAATGTCCTGATTTATTATACATTATGCCTTTCCTCTTCCCATACTCAAGCACTCCTAATGTGTCCTTCCTCTTTACAGGCTAAGTTTTTCTATGACAATAATCACTTGACACTGACACTGGTTATTTCAAATCTCGTTATTTCAAAAAGAGAAGTACTACAACAACGGAAAATTGTTTTATGCAAAACAATAAAAATTGAAAAGTTGATGACAAAACTGGTATGTTCAAGACAGAATTATTAAATCTTATTGTTAGAAATAGAACACAGGATCAGAAGAGAAAGAAGTATCAATGGTCCAAAATTAAAATTAACTCTAAGCTCATAATTTTCCTCCCCATGAAAATTTTCAGGGATAATAACGATTTCAGAAAAAAAAATATTTTTTCACTAGGAGTACGGAAGAGTGTGAAAGACAGACAGATAGGCAGAGAAAACACACACTTTTTAACTATTTTTTGCTTCTGATTTCTCCAGCATATACCTGCCTTTTAACCTTGTTTATAACCCAAGCACAGTGCTAGAGAAAGAAACTAAGAAGGCGGACAATAGGGCTCAGAACTAGTGAATATTACGGGATTGTTCTTGGAAGTTTCAGGTTTTCTATTAAAAATTAAAACTAAAGACAGTTACTTTACCATTCCAGTTTTGGAGAAAAACCCTGTATAGGTTATCTAAAATGAAAGTGACTGCAGATGTAATGAAGATGTTGTCAGATCTCTCTCCACACTGAAGTCTTGATCAGAAAGGGGCAGGAACACGACTTTTTCATGACAAATTCCTTCATGGGAGTGGATTATTGGTTCCTAAATTGCCAATGTGATATAAAGGAAAAGTGCCACTGCTCATTTGCTCCATTTACCCGAGCAAGTGTAACTACTGATGCTCACTGATGGACATTTGCAAATTTATATCTATTCCCGTAGGAATATACAGTTGTGTTATTTTCAAAGGAAAAGTCATACTATTAACTGTTCTGTTGCTACTGACAGGAATAAAAGTGGGCATCATAAAGTTGTGCAATCAGCTGTGATGGCCATCACTTTCCAGTATGATGAGAAAGTGATGTTTAAAAGATGCCAGCACTTTTCCTGATCCTCCAGCTTAATCAGGAAAAGATTAATCCAAAGATGGCAGCATTTTTTCCTCACTCTCAGAAGGGCATGTAGTCTGATTCAACCAACACGTTATATATCTCCATTTCATAGTACTATGTTCTGAGTTTTCTTTAAAACCTACAAAAAAGCCCAATGGAGATAAGTTGGGAGATTTTTTTTACAACGTAAAATTTTTATTGCTTTTGAGGCTTTCAAAAATTATCCCAAGTAAAATGAATATTATTTAAATTATATGGGATTTGATAAATATTTACACTCAATCTGAGCAGTAATTCTTATTTTTAACTATATATTTTTTACAAATAGTAAAGTATAGTTCAACTTTTAAAAGAAATATTAAGGAATATGTTAGTCTAGCATAATATAATATAAATAAGCCCTCGGCCCCAAGACAAACGAATAAGCAGGACAACAGCAGAAACTGCCACTCAAAGAAAGCTAGGCCATTTTATTATATAAACATGAAGTTCAAGACCACATACAGCTTATTAATGATTCTTATTAACTCATTTCTGAAGAGGTCTTACATAATGAGAATAAGTAAATAATCCTTCATGGCAAAAAAACCAATCCTTTTGAAAAGAAAACTGAGTTTACAACTTAATTCAAACTATTGGTCAGTATGTAATTTAGTTTATTCTTCCTCAAAGCCTAGTGCCACAGACAACAAGTTCCTAGTCAGTGACATTATCCATTATCACAATTTGGTTGATAATAAATTGATGAGGAAACAGCTTTTCAACAAAGAACTCAATTTCTCCTCATTTTAGTACAGCCTTGCAACAGAGATGGAATATCTCAGCTTGATTTTTGGCTTCAGGAAATAAATGTTTTAACTTACTGAGGCAGCTCTCATAGTGTATACATCCTCCTCTCCTTTCCCCTTCTCTGCATGATCCTTAACCTCCTTCTTGCCAGTTCTTCATGTCTCTTTCCCATCTCATATTATACCAGGTCCTGACTTCTCCATTATCACCCTATTCTATTCTTCTTGCTCATTTGTGTTTACTTATTTTTTTTTTAATTTCTCTCTTTCTGGTTTTTCACTGCTTCTTTCTCTTCAACTATTTCCATGTTCCTAACACTATTTTCATGTCATGGAAGTGTCATTCATATTTTTCTTTCACAGTACCTGAACACCAGTATGAGAGCAATGAAGTACAAGAAAAATAGCCCCCCTAATCAGTTTTAGTGACTGGCAACAGAACACCCCAGAGCAATAACTGCAGAGAAAATCTCCCTGAGTCTTCAAGTCCTATTCTGAGACCATCACTGGTAAATGCACCACCAGACATCATGGTAGAGCTCTGAGGAGCAACAGCATGCTCGTTTTGTAGCCAGAGTCTATAGAGAATTTAACTGGCAAATGTTAATGTAACTCTGTCATGCACATGACAACTACATTGTTTGTCTCTTATTTAAATGTAGGCAAACTTCCATATGAAGAGCAAAAGGACATACCTGAAAAAAAACACCTCCACAAAAATTGATGTAGTACAAGTGTAGACAGTGTTCCCACCAAAGTGGTTGCAAAAAATGTTGAAACATGTTATAATCTAATTTAACTTCAGCTGATTCTCAGAAACAACTGGAATGTTTATCTGAAAGAGACTCAGAAATATTTAATTTTGTTTAAAACTGCTTTAGAAATGCACTTAGAATAAAAAATTTCTGTCAAATTGATAATCAACTGAAAGAAGATCTTACAATGAAAATCAATGTGGAACCTCAATTACTGTCATCCCTGATCTCTGTAGCCTTAACTATTTCTTAGAATCAGCATTTTGAACTCTTACTCGCTGAGATTACCCTCCCACCATTTAACTCTAGTGCCTTGGTTTATATGACCTCTTTGTCAGGAGTACAAATGAATGATCAAACAAACGATTCAAAACTTATCAAATAAAATTGTTATAAAAGTTTGGAGGTGTTGTTTTACTTTATCTTATGCAAATGGTGGACTGTCTCACAAAAAAACATATAGCCTTACTAAGAGGTTACCTTATGTAAATTTCTTTACCTCAACAGGAATTCAGCTGCTAACCAGACCAGAACAATAAAGGTCTCAGTAACAAGACTCCAGGCTTGCGTGGCAAACACCACCAGTGGTAAGAAAGCAGCAGCCTACTGCTTTAAAGATAGGCTTTTACCTTACTCTCTCCTTGGAGCATGGAAAAATTGATGTGAGTGCCAGACAAGCAATCATACTTGGGGGTCATAGGATGGGAAGGCGGAAGTATAGTGATAATAAGTAAGAACAGCAAAAAAAAAAATTATATAGATCAATTAATGAAAACCCAACCAAAGTCAGTACTACTATATATGTCTTTCACTAAACATGATGAGTTTAATGACACTTTAGATGAAAATAACAGGCAATATCTTCAACACTTCAGCACCAGAGTAGGGCACACTCAGCAGCAGTGTCAAGAAATGAGTAAAATGACTTTTATTCTATATTTATTGTGATACTAACACACAGAAAACATGTATATGAGAAAGGATTATGGACAAAGAAGACCTATCCAAACAGATCATATGATTGGTTGTACGAGGCAGACTCATCTCTATTAGAGAAGGACAAGACCTTTATAATTCACTTGTGGCTTCACTGCTTGTAAATTATGAATCTTGCCCCCTTACTAGTGGGCACCAATCTGTTATCCCAGCAGACTGCTATTGCTGTTATGCAACTTTTTTTTCCTGCTTTACTGACATGTGCCAGAAGGTCTCTGTTCTTTTGTATCCATATCTCACAAACAAGCAAATGTGCTTTTCTTTGACATAAAACAAGGCTAGATGTTAATATAAGGTATATCCAGCTGAAGTCCTTTGAGTATCCTCTGTATCTCTTTATATGCCTTGGAATTCAAGTACTGAATAATTTCTTAGAGCTGCAAGATCTCTTAATTGTAAGAAAAAATAGTTTATGAAAAAAGTAGATAAGCTTGTATTGGTGAGCATACAATCAACAGACTTACTGTGTCTGCTGACAAGTGTCAGTGTATGTTCAGAAATAATCCCACAGAAATGAATATACAAATATTTATTGACAAAAACATACTAATATATGTGCCAGACTGATGTAAGGCATGGAGAAACAGAGGGCTACTTTACTGCCTTTATAGCTATCACTATCACCTAATGCATAAGATTATCATTCCCAGCAGGAGACAGGAACTAAGATGTGGGTTCTGTTGAAAGTCTGGAAGTCTGTTAAAGTTGATTACAAAATACACATTTAATCCCGATTCATCAAGATTGCTATTAAAAATAGTAACCTGGCTGCTACATTTAAATTTAGAAGTTTACAGTTGTGATTTTGAATTTCATGTCTATTTGGTGGCATTTTATCTGCTAGTGGAACTGCTGTAGCACTTTAAAAAGGCACCACAATCATAATCCATTGTTTGTGATGTTACAGTGCATAATAGTATCTAGTCTTCCACAATGGAAGAAGGCAGTGATAAATCTAGTTCAAGAACCATAAGTATATATTTTACACTTGCAAATTAATGCAGTTTTTCAACAAACATTTCTTAAGTCTGTCACTGCACAATCTGGAAGAAATGTGTCTAACCCATTTGATGCTGCAAGGGACATTTTGCTTAGGCTAAGTGTAGCTGCGTGAGCTGAACTAAGCATAGTTTGAAACACATAACATGTTAATTATATTTCTCCTGTTGAGGGGAATGTCATATAACATCAGTTAATATCATCTTTAGCTTCTTTTCTCACCTGTCTATCCAGACCCTTTTACCTAAAGTATAACTTATTCTAACTAGCTCTACCTGCCCACCTGCAAGAAGTAATTGAACCCATGGGGCAGAAGGAAATAAAAACTTAGCTGAAAATATGAAGTAAAAACAAAATGCAAAACCCAGTTATTTAAAAAAAAAAAAAGAAAAACAGGAATTTCATTTTGTGTATTATTGGTGGAGGAGGTATGCTCATGACAGATACCTGGGCCATGAGAGCTTCATACAACTACAGCTTCAGACATATATTTTCTTTCATTTCTAGCTGAGTTATTTAAAAGTGTCAAGTTGTTCTGCTTGGATATAAGGGAAAAAACAAAAAAAACCCTTAGTTTTCTTTCCATGAGAGAATTGTTTCCTACTGCATTGTTTAGTATTAGAAAAGAAAAAAAAAAAGAGGAAAAACAACCCTAAACGAGATGTGATATGTTAACAACTAAGATAAGGGAAAATACCTTTGAAACCAATTAATCTTTTCTGGTCAGTGAGGTTCTCTGGCATGACAGAGGCTATAGTTCAACATGTCTTGTTCGGTTTTGTCACTAATCAATTAATAACTGCTCAGGGCAAAATGCCTTAAAAAAATGTTACTTCTATAAAATTGAGCTAGAGAGAGAGAGAGAGAGAGAGAGAGAGAAGAATGGAAAAGTGCAGGCTCCCAGCTATTAATATTACATTGGACAAGGGCAGTAAATAATTGACAGTTGTCATCTAGCAGTTTCCTGGTTATTCACGGGCTTCGAGTTAGTTCTTTATATCAGAGCTATCTAATATTGTTACATCACTTGCACTCCTTAACTCAAACATTAATATGTCTGCCAGTGACATGTGATGCAGGCTGGCCTTTCAGAAATATCACAGACTGCTGATCTGCACCAGTCAAGAGCAATGTAATTGACATTGGCAGACAGAAATATTACTGCCAGACTGAACAGTGTAAATAATAAAAAAAATTCCTCCAACAGTGCACAATCTCCATAATTAGAGAGAGATCTCTTCAATCACACCCACTGAGCATCACTCCTGAATTAGAAAAGCAATAGACTAAATGGAAGGGTTCAAATTCAATCATACTGAGCACCTGCATTCTTTTGATTATATATCATATAGCTACAAAGCAGGTGTGTGGTTGCAGTGGAGAGAAAGGGAAGATTACAAGTAAGTAGTTCAGATTTTGCTTCTGTTTCTAGGTTTAAACACCTGTAGAGGAGGTCCAGAAATATAGCTGAAGATACAGATATTTAGTAATAAGGTAAGAATAAAAGCATTTAAATTGCTACTTCTAATTGCACAAAATAATATGAAGACACACTGAACAGTCTCTGAAAATCATGAATGGGAGAGCTGGAAATAAGAATGAGGTTAAAATAAAAAGTCTACCCCGTGTGTCAGAGAAGTTTGCAAAAAACTTAGCTTACAAATGAGAAGCAATTAGAATTTAAAGTCATTTTAATGTTACAAACCATCTGCACCATGCATCAGTGTGTAGAGAGACTTGATCTTAACTCTGACCAAGAAGCTGTGTCAGGTTTGCTCCTAAATTGAGGCAGTGCTGGTTCACATTATGATGAAAAAGAGACAGAAAGGGAAAAAGGAGCAAAAGACTGATTTATTCATCAGTGACGGGGAAAAGCAGATACCAGAATCACAGAATCACAGAATATTAGGAGTTGGAAGGAAAGATCATCCAGTCCAACACCCCTAGGATCACCTAGACTAGGTTGCAGAGGAATCCGTCCAGGCGGGTTTTGAGTATCTCCAGAGAAGGAGACTCCACAACCTCTCTAGCCAGCCTGTACCAGTGCTCTATAACCCTTAGAGTAAAAAAGGTTTTCTTCATATTCCGATTGAACATCCTATGCCCCAGCTTGCACTCGCTGCCCCTTGTCCTATCATTGGCTGTCACTGAGAAAAGCCTGGCTGCTTCCTCGTAACACACGCCCTTTACAAATTTATAAACATTAATGAGGTCACTCCTCACTCTCCTCTTCTCCAAGCTAAAGAGACGCAGATCCCTCAGCAGCTTCTCA
>NW_010183342.1:15947-27934 GCF_000695765.1 Mesitornis unicolor
ATACACCCCAGGATGCCATTGGCTTTCTTGGCTGCAAGGGCACATTGCTGGCTCATGGTCATCCTGCTGGCCACCAACACCCCCAGGTCCTTTTCTGCCTGGCAGCTTTCCAACCACTCGTCCCCAAGCCTGTCGCGCTGCATGGGGTTATTGTGTCCAAAATGCAGGATCCGACACTTGGCCTTGTTGAAGCTCATACAGTTGGCCTCAGCCCACTGATTCAGCCTGTTCAGCTCTGCAGAGCCTTCCTACCCTCAGGCAGATCAACACTCCCTCTCAACTTAGTGTCATCTGCAAACTTACTGAGGGAGCACTCAATGCCCTCAACCAGATCATTGATAAAGATGTTAAATAGGACTGGCAATGTATTCAGAAGTATGGAAGAACTCATCATCAGCTCAGTGAGACACTTGGATCAATTCATCTTTCAGACAAAGAAGGAGCATAGTTGGAGAGAATGAGTTAAAGATGAGAAAGTGTAAAAAGTGTAATGGGTTGTGAGGGCACAGAAAGAAAAAGGAAATGGATGATAGGAGAAAATTAAAGGAACTTGCTAGGAAAGGAAATAACATCTCTCTCCTGGATTTCTCAGGACGGAGAAAGTATTTCTGTTGCAATGATTTCCACTTCTACTACAGAAACCGAACCATGATTTATACTTGATTTTAGGCAGTCAAATTTTCTCTTTTCTCTCTCTCTCAGCTGGGATTGACTAAATACTACACCTAGAATCCCTAATTCAGAAAACAGTCACACTTAGAAATGTTCTTAATTCAAGCCCAACACAAGTGTTTGTTACAATATTCTATTACATGCTACTAAAACTGAAGGTCAGTATATACATAGACAGACACAGTTCAGTGGGAGGTTTAGCAGGTACAGCTGTATAACATAGTTGGAGAGCTCTATGCTTCTAATGCAATAGGGAAAATCAGGGAAAGAAACCTTATACATTCCCCTAGATTGTTCATACTATAAATAAACCTGACACACTGCCAAGTGTAGTACACAAACATTTGTGTACAATGATTAATTACATCATTTTATAATAATCAGTAGCTGTTACATCTCAGTTTTGAAGCCAGGACATCAAGATTTAACAAAGACAATGTTATGGTTTAAGGGTTACCAGCCTGAAAGGGAAGGACAGGTGGTGTCTGTAGGACCCTGGAGGGTCAGAGATCAGTACTGTTCCCTCCCCTTTCTGGCCACAGTCTATAAAAAAACGAGGTTTTCTGGGCTTTTCCTGGCTTTCCTGGACTGCTTCCTGTGGCATCTCGGGACGGCTGGGCCTAGCTCCACGTGCTCGGCAGCATCTACCACCACCCGCTCCCGGCACCACTGCGGTCCCTGGTGAAAAGTCACAGCAGTCACAGCGGCCACGGGGCACTGCTTGGACATTTGCACTCGGGAGTACTGGGATCGGGTTTTGTATATAGTTATCCTTTGTCACTTATTAATTCCCTTTTGCTTTCCCCTGTTGTTTTCATTAAACTTGTTAGAGTTTTAACTTCCAACCTTGTGTGGAGCAATTTTTTTTTAAATTATTATTATTATTCTCTCTCTATTCCCTTCTCTTAATCCTCCCCCTGGGAGGGGTAGGGGCAATAGAGAGAAAATCCTGCTCTCTCTCTCTCTGACCCTTAAACGGAGACTGACAATAAGACTGAATCTCTATACCATTTTAGGAAAGTGTTCCTTTAGTATCATTGTGTGTTTACTTGGTCTTTCCCTTATTTCTTTGTGAGTTCTTGGTTGTTGTTTTTTTTTTCTAATTAAATAACAGTTTGTATCAGCAAAAGCTATTTTATTTCTTTATTCCTTCTGAATTGTAGCAACTACTTACATGCTAAATCCAATGTTAAGGATCTGGGGCTTATTGTGTGAATGTATGCTTTACTGACACAGTGCATGATAACACATGCTGTGCTATTTGTATCCTATGATCTCTAAAGATGTCATGAGTGTAAAGCAATTATACTAAAAGCAGTTACCATATTAAAATAAACACTGGAATTCATGTTTAATCCTAAAAACCCAGGAGATTCTGAACATATGCTCCGCCGTTACCCGTAATCATTGCCCATATTACTAAAAGTTGGCTGCATTTCTCTTTTCCACCAAAAGAACATTACTGGTTTGGGTCTTGCTGCCTATATGCTGCTATTATTTGATATGAAAACCATTAAAACTTTATATGATCCACCTTTAGACAAATTGGTACACTAAACAAAGCATGCTAGACTTCAGCTTCCAATGACTTTCTGCTGTAAATACAAGTTTAATTTGTACTATTCTATGAAGATGGGTAGTATATAAACATGATGTGCTTTTATTTTATTCCATAAACAGAAATAACTGAATAGAAGTGTGTATAAGAGAAGTCTTTCAAATAAATAAATTCCAATAAATTCCTAATAGTGACTTTTTCCATATTTTAGGGCACATAGTGACACATTGTGGGGTGTCTCTTTGTTCATTTGCACTAACTGTATTAGCAATATGTGAACAACAGTATCACAAAGCAGGGATGGTTCTGACATCATATCTTTTTCCTTCAATCACGTGATAATACTGAGTCTCTTAGTCAAGGACTCTGTTTTTCCTCAGGATTCAAAGTGTTTCCTAACCATAGCTTTCTTCAAGAGGAAACTCTATGGACTAAATGGACAGACACAGTATAAGCATGGCTTGCAACAATTGCTATTAAATAGCTTGTGTTCTACATGTTTATCTTAGTGGATTAATTCTGTAGACCTTAAACAAAAATAATCATCTTAGAATAGAAGACTCACTTCATATTAATAGTCCTTTTGTTGATGCCTCTGATAGTGATAGGTAAAAGTAACAGCAAAAAAGCAAACACACAAAACCAAAAACCAAGCATGGAAATGTGGTGTTTCCTGTTTAATTCTGAAGGTATCTAGAATAATTGCCAAAGAATTTCCCTGCAGTCATCATATCCCATCTTACTGTACTTTTACACCTGTGATTTGATAATACACTAACAGACACCTCTATGATATTAATTTTGCAAATATGACATGAATTCTTCTCATTGGCATATTGACATTTCATTAGTATGTTTAAATAAATAAATATAAACCTACAAATAAAAAAAACCCAAAATCCAAATGTGACAATTCTTTGCATAATTATTCCAGACATATCAAACCAGAAGTTGATTTGGATTTAGATTCATAAGGGGAGCAAGGGGCCAAGGGAGGCAGTAGGCTGTAGTCCTTTCATACATGCACTCCAGTACAGTGCCAGATCAGATGTCTACAGGTGACAGAGGTCTTCAGGCCTTCCCAGTGGGAGTCACATTCAACAGACACTTTTAAATAGTTCATTGCAATTCAAGGAGGTATTGCTATTTCCTAGGTGTAATTTTTCGAATGCTTCAGGAACCAGAAAGTGGCCACTGTGCTGTTAAAGGGAAACCTTTATATGTTTTACCCTTGTCTGCTTAAGAATATCACCACAAAGCTGAGATTAGCCATTGCAGTAAAGATGAATGCCACCCTTTAGTGCATGTTTCAGAATAAATGGGTAATATTAACTGAGGTAAAATTCCCCCCCCCACACACCTCTGATTACTTTTAATTTGTACATTCATAAAGCCATGGATTACTAATAACAGCTATCATTTTCCCTGAAACAGTTTGACAGTAAGTACTAGAGGTCGCAAAGAGTTATAATGAAAACGCTGCTTCCAGATAGCATACAAACGCAATTGCATATCCCCCTCAAGGATTTAATAAAGAATGTTACTAGCTTGCACATTGTCTCATTTCCCCAAATGGAGTGAGACTGCCTTTGAGCACAGACAGAAGAACCCACTGTCCCCTGGTGAATTCCTGCAGGCTGTATGCACTGCTGCCTTCCATCAGTCTGCTGAAGCCTGACAATCCATATCACACTCTGTGAAATAAAATTATTCTAATGACCAATATATATACCTTGTTTCAATTCCAACAGAAAAGCCACTGATCTTTCTATATTATTAATTGCAACATACTTAAAAGAAAAGAAAGTTGGATACTATGACTGCCAACAAACTCAGTCTAAAGGGAAAGGTCTTTTTGAGACCTGCAGTACCAAGCCATACCAGGCTACAGGAAGACAACATTTACTGATAACCCACCATAATCCTTTGAATGACAGGCTCATAAGGGCTGCTTTAAATTTGTCACCAAAGTAAACTGCACAGGAAAATGTAAGTAGCTCTAAGCAGTGGCCATAGGAGTGATACGAAAGCCTGAAAACCTGGAACAACAGTCACACTCACATTGCATTTTGTAGAGTTGAATTGTTCTAAAATTGCTTGTTGCTTCCTTTCTTTTACTGTTTTTTCCTCCCATTAGTGACACTGTCCTTCTTGCAAACATTGCAGATTCATTACCTCTTCAAGTGTGTGAATTCCACTAAAAAGAAAAACCTCAATAAAATATCATATGAGTCTAAAGAGAAAATTCATAGCTTACACTTCAGAGGATGAACCAGTTCAGTTCTCCTTTTCTAGGCACAGGTCTGGGACACTTTTATTTTTATAGTCACTTTTACTTTCATGGACTTAAGGAAAAGACAGACAAACAGATTCTCCACCTTCCTCCTATATACTCTCTTCAGCAACCTATACCAGACTAAATGAGAAATAGGATATCCTTCCTTAAGGAAAACACTGGAAAAGCAGCAGTAAAGTACTAAGTCTCAGTTTCTTACCTCACTTAAAAAAAAAAAAGTTTATTAGTTAGCAATTACATATTATCGATGGTGGAGTAATGATGCAAGTGATCTAACAGGCTACAGCACAGTTTAAAACTAATAACAGCTGGAAAATTTATTGGGTTAATCAGGTCAAAACAGCCTGCCACCCAGAACTTCATTAAATGTCATCTTTGCTATTAAAAACAAATCCTAATTTGACTGGAGGGAGTGAGGGGATGTCTCCGTTGTGGGCAGAAGCAGCAACCTACTTTGCGTGTTGACTTTCTGTGTGTGAGATATATAGTCAGCATTTCTATTGAATCTGCTTGGAGCGGCTGGAATATTATGATTTATAGCACCTTCCCACTCTCCATCATAGCATTTTATTAGATGGATGGGAAGCCAGTAGTAATGAGGTTAGGAATGAGAAAACATCCATCAAGCTTGGCTACATCTTCTCAGGAAAGACAACATGCTATCTCGTATGTCACGATGGTATAAAATGCATGATTAAAGCCAAGCATTTGACACTAGATAATAGGCATCTAGATTAAAAATAGCTCTAGTGTTCCTGACTTTTAATTAAATCCAACTCATAAATATGCACTGTGGTAAATATACTGCAGAATGGGTCTTGTTTATATTCCACCACATAACAATTACCTCCAGAATGAACCCTTTATTTCACTACATGCTGTTATTAGGCAAAAGACTGTCTAAAATACAAATGTTAACCCAGTGACATTAGGCAGGCACACAATGATCCCATCTGCTTCAATTTCTTGCTCTCCTTCTCACACTTGCTGCTGCAGTTATCAATCTAAAATAAAGCACCCTTAATCATTTTTAGCAATCTTTCAAGTTACCTTTGATTGTCTCAGCAATAAGAGAGAGAAGGGGGCTTTTAAATATGGAATGGTAGTGCACTGTAAATCTGTCCCTTTAACAGGCTTATTCTTTTCTGTGTGGCTCATTTACAGAAGTTTTTTTTAATGCAGCTTTGAATAATGTAAAGCTGACAAATTTGTGTACAGAAGCCACAGACAGTATGTAGGCACTTGTTCAGCAAGATATTTGACTGTCTGCTTGACTTAAGCACATGAGTCATCTCGCGGAGGTTAACAGTCAATTACACATTGATTGTTAACTCAACAATCAATCAATAAAGGAGTAGTCCAGTTCCCTCCTGGCTTCAAAAGGCAACATCTTCATGCTGAAGCTAAAGGCATTGGGGTCAAGATCTGTATGTCGGAGAATTCTTGCCACAGTGAAGGCAATGGGAAGTTTTCAATGCCGTGCGTGACAGCACAGCAGGATATGGAGTTCACTGGAGAGGAGTACAGCTGCTCAGGGTTTCATTCAGTGGGCTATGTGGTAAAGGAAGGTCCTCTTTCTATTTTGGTTTGTGTCCAGGTGGAGGTCAAAGATCCAAGGGTATTCATTTCTACTTAGGGAGGGAAATAGCAACAGGTAAGCATCTCTGTCTTTAAGGAGTTTATTCTGATCCACTAAACGAGGTACATCAATATCTGCTTAGTTGTGAGCAGAAAACAATTATGGGCTTGATGGATGTGTTGCAGTGGGTAAGTACTTTGACTTAATCTCTTCACTATTTTCCACTGCAAATGAAACTGTGTTTATCATATCGGATCCACAGAGTTATCAAAAAATATTTACATGGGTGTTAAGGCAAAAGGACATGTATAAGAGGTAGAAAAAACTCACAGAGAACTTCATTTGAGTTTTTTTGAGCTCTGCAGAAACACACAGAATGTTCCATTTTTAAAGCTTGACAGGCAGAAAAAGTGACATTTTATAATGGTGACACATCTTGGTAAACACTGCAAGTTCTCTAGTGGGGCTGAGTCACTGACTTTTATAATTTGCTCAGAAGATTTGCAAATTTGAGACTTCTGCTGTAAAATGCTATATTTCATCTCTAGGGAGACCTTTGAAGCACATGCTAGTGGCCTCCAGGGAGCTGAATATTTGTGCAATACTTCTTCTGTTTCCACTTGCTACACTGAAAGATGCCTATAAATACACAAGATATGTTCCAAAGGTAACTTTTGCATATAATCAATGACTGTATTTGTCAGCAGGTTTTTTTTATAGACAGAGAAGAGGAAATGGCCTTTCTTATTTTCAGACTAAAGACAGCTGAATCCATAATAAAAGAATCTTTCAATGAAAACCTGTTAGTTTCTTTCAGAATAATAAGGATGATTTCTATAAAAGCTGCTGTGCTAATACAAAGTACTAATTTTTCCTATGGTGTTTGGTAGAAGTAGTGCATGCAGAGCTTCATTCTAACCAAAAACACTAAAAATTACAGTAAAATTCATTGACATAATGCACGTTATTAGTGTTCTGCCAGTGCGTAGTGCTAACATAGCCCTTTCCAGTGCCATTCATTGAAGCAATTTTTATATTCTTTCATGTTCTCATTTCATATTTATTTAAAAATTTAAAATATTTTTAGTAGTTTCAGGAAATTATTGAAGTCTTATTGGATGGAAATAGTTGCACCAGTAATCAAGTTCTCTCTGTCATATGTTGTGGTGAAATATATCGGTATATTCAACAGCTTCCAATTTATGGTGAATTGTAATAACAGGACTGATTCACCTCAACAAAAAAAGATAAACTTGATCGTTGATAAAAGGTGGGCTGTGTTACCACCTAAGTGCTCCGCTAAGTCTTTGGTACAAAATCAAAATAGTTTCTTAGATGAAACAAGTACTGTGCAAACAGACTCTGGTCTGCCTACTTGCAGTCATAATCCTTGCAAAAAGAGATTTATTATGCTGGATTTTGTTATGAATTCATTTTTCAGAGGAATAAACTACATGGGTTTTTTACTGTGTTCATATTGCAGGTGACCATGGCTGCTGTGGTACACCTTCTTGGAAACAATTTTATTCAGTGCCAATTAAGCAGGAGGTGGGAATGGTGGCAAGAGTATTTCAGTATCTCAGCTAAAGGTCAATATGGCTATCAACCAGCCAGCTTTTATTTAGTAATGGATTGTATAGTCAGCACTGAGTTCGAGCCCAGTTTCTGCTAAGGGAATTGAATATACAGTCTTCTAAATGAAAGCAGGTGCTGTCAAAGGAATTGTCCTAGTACTTAGGAGACAGCTTAAAATAGTTATAAAACATGTCCATAAACTCATCTGGCCAAGCTAGTTTTGTAGGTTTTTTTCCCTTTCTTCCCGCCCCTCCCCCTTCCCCCACCAAGTACTGTTAATGTTTTAACATTGAACTAGTACAATTTATGTATTGATGCTTTGCCATTAACACTGTACATAGACTCAGTAAATTTAGCTTCTCCTCTCCCTTCCCTTTTTAAAGATGGCAAGAAATTTTAACCCTGATCAAAAAGTACAGCAGGTCAGGTAGTTCAGATGTCTTCTAGCATCCAAGGAAAAAACTTATCTTTTTTTTTAAAGATTATTCAGAAAATAACTGTCAATTTAATTTTTCTCTGCTATTTATTGCTTCTTAATGTTCAAATGAGATTTTCACTTAGCTTTCTTCTACTGCCACGAAAGAACTATTGAGACTTGATTGCTAACTTCATAAATGCCTAGAAAGGTTTTGAATGAAAAGCTGGCATAATATTTAATTTAAGGCTAAAAACTAAAAATTGAATGGAATGGAGACACATTTTAGCTTTCAGGAGGGAACATGTAAGTTGATATTTACTTGTTTTCTTACATTCCAGTAGAAATACTTTTACCTTGCTCCCTGTAAACTTGGCCACAACTGAGAAAAATAAATGATATCAAGACTTTTCTGCAAATGAATCTCAGTAGACAGAGGGTCTTGCTAACATTATGCACAATGACAACAAAGAAATGCCTGTCCCTTTGGAGGCTGAGATGCAAACTTGTCTGTCTCCCCTTTCACCACTCTTGCTTTTTCTTTGTCTCTGCCCCTTTCTGTACTGTACATTTAGACAGTCCCTGCTCATCAGATAGATTCCCTTGCAATCCAACACTTGCAAAATTAATAGTATACTCATTTTTCAAGATCATTCCCAAATTCTTCACAGTCTGCAAGAAGACACTTCAAGAGTGTAATTTCTCCCCACATTCCAAAGATATAGAAGACATAGATATTCATTCTTTGAATTCATCAGTTCTGAAAGTCACCATCTCACATTAACATTTTCCAAACCACACACATCCATGCAGTTTTTCAAGGGAAACCCTTACTTCTTTGCTATTCAATTTTATTATTAACTGGGCTGAAACCCAAACTTTGCCCATGAGCCAGAAAAGAATAATAATTTTGTATTTGTTTATTACTTTTTATCTCTTCAGCGACAATGGTATTTCTTCTCATTTTATTATTCCTAATACAAGAACATCTTTTTTCCTCTGCAGCAGCTGATACTTTGAGGGCAGGTCTCTCATATAACATACCTGGACAGAAGCTGCATGTGTTCCTGTTTCACAAGACCACGTAGCTTCTCTGCATGTTGCAAATTCTGCTTCATTAGAAAACCTCCAAGCAGCTCTTGATGTCCCTTATTTTTATCACACTTATTTCCTAAAATGGATTTCTGGAAATCACTTATTTAGGGAAAGAGCTCCTGCCAAGTTCACTTATGGTTTCGATCTAGCTCTTACCTAATAAAATAACTTCATGACACCCTGTCTCCACCCACATAACCTTCATAACTCTTCAAGTTTTAAAGTTTGAAGCATTCAAGCAACAAAGAAAATTTTTTGGTTATTCACAACTGAAACATCGTGCCCTTCTGGAACATGTCTAGATCAGATCAGAATGCAATAAGAGTGCATGAGGGGTCTTTAGTTTATGCAAAGCATCATGTTTGCCAAGTAGTTCCCAGTACACAAGCAGAAGGTGCTGTGCTTCTAAAGACTATTTCATGTGTTCTTGATTGCTTTCCTCTCTGACTGAGTGCCTCCTACCTCTGTCTTTTTGAGACAACAGATGAAAGGAGCAGCTAAGTACAATTACTAAGGCTTTTCTCAGTTTGTGACTGCCAGCAAAAAGAGGAGAGAGGACTAAGCAGTTCACTGCATATTAATACAATAGTGAATACTAGCACCACAGCACTGATTTTCATCTTATTCCTATATAGCTGTCTTAGGCATTAAATATGCAATACTTTTACAGAACTCTACTTTCATGTATGTGAGTTTGTATCCAGCCACAATGTATACTTGGATAACAATGATACTTGGATAACTGCCTGCCTATAACAGTGCTTTCTGAAGGAGAGCTGAGCTCCTACAAGTGCACCAGCAAGCACAGTTCTGCACAGTGTGATGTCCTTTGTTAGGTATGGAGATAGATGAGAAAAGTACAAAAGGAATACTTGAAATGCTCAGTCTATACCTGTTCTCATTATAACAAAGCTGTCAACCAACTCTAGTTATGGGAAGCAGACATTTTGGTTTTCTAAAAGTGCAGAATCCAAGTCTTACATCACTAACACAGAGTTAACTGACAGCTTATCCACCCTGCAGACCACAATAAATTCTTCCAGAGATCTCCTATGAGCCCTCTAATACTCAAAGTGCAATCTTGCAATATATAAACTTTTAGAGTCTTAAAGACTAGATTAAGCATCCTCCTGCCCCACTCAAAAAAACGCTGCTATTTTGATGGTACACTAAGATCAATACGAGAGGGAATCTGTATCTGTGCAGATAAGAGTATTAAAGATATAATAAAAGAAAAGTAGCCAAGGTAAGGGACCTCTCTGCAAGCCCTAAGGATATTTCAAGGAGAAAGTCTCCATTATAGAGGATGACATCACTATAAGAAAACTATTGTTTTCTATTAAGATTTTTTGTTTTCATTATAATCTTTTGGCAAAAGACAGGACAGCATCTTCCTTGCAAGAAAACTAGGCTTTTCTAAGTGTCACTTTCCTAACAAGAGTTCCCACAGGGCTACTGTGTTTACTTTCTTTGCATAGAAAAGCTAAACAGTGAGAACTCTGGTGCATAAGCCCTTCAACTATTAAGATATTGAATTCTGATCTTTAATAAACCAACACTGATTTACTTCACTGCTTCTGTTTGCTTAGTTAAGCTCCACCGGCATAGGAAAAGGCACACATAATTTAATCATTTGATTTTTATTAATGCAGCAAGCAGGCATTGTGCTCAGTGAATTCTCTCAGTTCTCATCAGTAGAACACCCCTTCCTCATTCAGACTGGAAGTTTCAAACAAGAGCAAAAAATCGCAATAAAGTGCAGGAGATTATGTGGAGATGATATGAAGTGAGTTTCAATGGGACAGGCTCTTCTCTTTCAATTTTGCATTATAAACATCCGTTGCAGAATAGAGAATGGAGTATTTAAAGAGAACACTGCATTGTTCTCATTTCAGTGAGGCTGTGGTAGACATAGCATTCTGTTTTCTCCTAGAAAATTCCTGACACTGTGGGTCTCCAACAGACTTATGCCACTCAGCATCCAGCACAGGCTGCTATTCTTAGCGTTCTCCATCCATCTAGAAATATATAGTACTGTTGAGCTCTCACAACTGGAAACCTACAGATTTTCTTACTTTCTATATTTTGGAGTTCACAGCAGCATTTGCCAAGTCTTTCCCATTTATTTCAGGGTCAAAACTTCAAAAAGTCACTTGCACTCTTTTCTCTGTACAGAACTGTCATGGTGGTTTTATCAAATAACTTTAAACTAAAACTGAGCATCAGGTAACGGTAATTCCACACTGTGCCTGTCATAAGCTCTAAAGACAGTTGCACTCTGCATAGAGGAGAGCTCATAAAAGTCTTGGAAATTTCAGTGTTCAAACAGTTTCCATTTACCAACTTCCCACCAGCCAACACTGTTTACCTTATTGTGTTATTCCACCTCTATCATATTTGTTTGTATTCCTTTTCATAATGTAAAGACTGAATCGACATACAGATAAATGTTAAGAATATAAGTATAATAAGATTTCAAAAGTCTTAAACTCTCAGGAGCATCTGTGATTCTGTGCTCAGTTACAATGATACAGTGTCTGCCTTCACCCAAGCAAGCCCATCTATGTTTTTCCTTAAGCTCAAAAGAACACACAAAGCAGCAACGATAACTATCAGAATTATACTTCCTCCATGATGGCAGGTCTTCACCTTAACGAAAAAATCTCACAGGAAAATTTAGGAAAAGAAGAGGAAATCATATATCTTTCTCAGTATGGATTTTCCTTTGTCAGAAAAAAAATTTCAAAAGTATCAATATTATTATTTGGACAACTGTTATGGTTTAAGGGTTACCAGC
>NW_010183343.1:0-11365 GCF_000695765.1 Mesitornis unicolor
AGGTCCCTTCCAGCTCCTCACAGTCTGGGATGCTGTGCACGGTTTTGTCCAACTTATGGTCTTCCTCAAATACTGCACCTTGCTGATTTGGAGGTGAAAGTCTTTGCTAGTCTATGCAATGTGATGGGAACCTTGCCTTGTAATTTCATATACTGATTGCTTGCATATGTTGGCTAAGCTGGCAGTACACCTTTACTCATCTTATCTGGCTTCCATAAGCCCTGGTCCGTGATGAAGCTGCAGGTTTGCCATCCCTCCAGGGCTGGTGAGGTGTGCTAGGACAGGGGTTGACATACAAGCTAACTGACCTGTGCTTTGCTCTTCTGCAGTTGCACCGTCAGCTCAGAGTAGAGCAAAAAAATCCTAATTTTAACTTCCTGAACCGGATTTCGAGGTCCCTTCCAACTGCTCACATTCTGGGATTCTGTGTGATTCTGTGAAGAGTAAATATACATCTGAACACACGTATGCATTGAGCACGTATACAAAGGCCGCCCATAATCAAATTGACCTGGCAGCTCCTACCTGAAAGCAGCATTTTTATGAGACCGCATAGCTCAGAAGTCAGCACACTAAGTTATCCAACAATTCTTCATTTACAGTTTTCAGTTTCTCCTTGACACGGTCTGGAAAATTACCATGGAACGATACAGCAGAACATACCGGAGGTTGGCTGTCACCTCTGGTGCCTGAGCGATGCCACCACAACGCGAAGGATGGCTCCGAAAATGTTCCTGCAAGACTGCTGCGGAAAGACCTTTATCAGCTAGTGCCTATAAATTTATTTGCTGCAAAGGAACCTTCTAGCATAATGTGCAGAGAAAGGACATAAAACGCAATCTGTCTGCCAATGAAAGGAAGAAGTGAATGTGAAGGCAGAGAAGCAGCATATTTTGTTGAAATATGTAGACATGCACTTAGATCTCAATGCGTGCCACCACCTGACACTGAAGGGTGAAATGATCTGATCTCTGCTGACAGTATTTATACTGAGTAAAGCCTCCAATATTTCTTTCAAAGTTCCCAAAATGCCCATCATCCTCCCTCCAGAAGGGTTGTTTGAGAGCCCTCTGCCAATCTGGCAAACGAGCCCGTGGAGCATCTCGCCAGCATCGCTTGTATCCGTGAGAGCAGCACTTACCCATCCACTTCCAGAAGACAACAAGGGGCACTAAAACCTGATTCACTTTGTTTTCTACAGGAAATAAAATTAAATAAATCCTTCAAACAAGCAGGACCACTCAACCTGCATCACCTGTAGGTGCATGGAGACCACGACTCTGCAGCAGGGCGTCAGATGCTTTTGCTTGCAAACGCATGGAGCAATCAAATAATTCAGAAACAAGTTTACAATTTGGCTTTTCCCTTTCTTCTCACCTTTGTCAGATAATTTGTATAACCTGTACTATTAAATAAAAGCCTTGCAGAACAGCAACCGTGTCTTTTATGAATTGGTTTGGGTTTTTTTTTAAGTAACAAAATAACTATTAGCATCTAATGTAATAAACCTGTTAATCAATGTCTTTTATGAATTGTTTTGGGTTTTTTTTTTAAGTAACAAAATAACTATAACATTAGCATCTAATGTAATAAACCTGTTAATCACAACCAGGAATATTCCATCAAATAAATGTGCAGAACCCTAATACAAGTTATACAGACACGTACACAGAAAAAAATGAGGGCCTGTGTAATACAACTCAATTTTCAGCGAAGCAATATTAAAATATAATTAGCTAAACATTTTAAAATACAAATATGAAAATTAGGTTATGCCAAAAAAGGGCACAGGATCTAAATGGCAAAGGATCTGAAGACATACTTTTAAATATTTAAAGCTAGTTTTTGTCCTGAGGGCATAGGATCTAAAGGGCAATGGATCTAAAGACACAGTTTTAAATATTTAAGCCAGTTTTCCCCCTGAATTTTTATCATCCTATTAACATAAGTTTATACATTTTGTATAATAAGTTTGTGCATTACAAGGTTTTTTTTCTATTGTTTAATCTCCCTATTTCTACATTTTAAACATCCAGCAGTCGTTCAAGCCTCTGGGTGAATTTATTTTAATTAAATACAACGAAACCAAATGAAAAGCTTTTGCATTGTTTGAAAGAGGAGACCACTCCGAACTTCCCTCCATGTGCAGCCATAGAGATCTGTCGGGACCTCCCCAGAGTAACCCCGCACAGACAATAGCTGCGCCAACAGCAATTTGTCTGCGTTGTGAAAGGAAACATTTAACCAAGAAAAGAGAGAGTAATTTAATATCTGTATTGTGTCTGCACAAAGAAGTGCTGATCAGAACAAAGGTGGAAAGCATGGGCAGCACCTCCCACCCTGAGCACGTATGAGGACACACTCCTAAACCCCAAATGCAACAGGAGACGGACAAGCACCAGGTCAGACTGATGCTCTGGCTGTACAGTGCTGTCCTTCACAGAATGACAGAACATCAGGAGTTGGAAGGGCCCTGCAAAGCTGATCCAGTGCAACCCCTGCCGCAGCAGGATCACCAGAGCAGTCACACAGGAACACGGCCAGGGCTTTGGGGGTCTCCACACAAGGACACTCCACAACCTCTCTGGGCAGCCTGGGCCATGCTCCAGAACCCTCACACTCACAAAGTTTCTCCTCATCTGCAGCTTGAACCTCCTGTGCTCCAGCTTGGGACCATTGCCCCTTGTCCTGGCATTGGCCATCCCACAGCAGAGCCTGGCTCCTTCCTCCTGACACTGCCCTTTCCCAATGGATCCCCAGGAATGAGGGCACCCCTCAGTCTCCTCTGCTCCAAGCTCCAGAGCCCCAGCTCCCTCAGCCGCTCCTCAGCAGGAGATGCTCCACTCCCTCCATCATCTCTGTGGCCCTGCTGGACTCTTTCAAGCAGTTCCTGTTCTTCTTGACCTGAGGGCCCAGAGCTGGACACAACATTGCAGATGCAAATGCCCTTACTTCTCTTTAATCCATTAAAAGTATCTGCTTTTATTCCATGGAAGATGGATCTTGACAGGTTTTGGTGAAAGACCCATCTCCGACCAAAACCCAAGTGAGATACTGCACTGGGTGGTCGTCTCTGCCATGGGCCAGCTGGTCCTCGCTCCAGCAGGCTGCCAAAGCATCACTTCTGCCTTTAACAACTCCTACCAACGTGTCTATGCACAAGTCTTCACCCCAATCTTTCTGCTTCTTACTTTTTATAAGAGTACCCTAAAATCTGTGGTCACACCAACTTACTAACATGGGGACCAGTCTCCGTTCACCCAAAATTGGATGATTCTCTTTCACCTACTCCCACCATCGCAACACTGCAGTTCAAGGCACATAAAAAGGCTTTAAAAGCTTCCTCCTGGTACCAAGCCAGAAAAATATCTTCTCAATATTTATGCCTTTTCACTGCAACCAATTTCTTCTGTAACAAAAGGCTGCCTTTGAGGTAGGCTCCTTACACTGCATCAGAGCAGACTCCAGCAGCACTTTAGGTGCTGTTAAAACAGGTTTTCTAAAACCCTGCATAAAAGCACGAACTGCCCATGTAAGGCAGAAAACCGGGATTGCTGTGGTCTCACAGCCCACCACTCTAACAGTGTAGAAATTCAATGTAGACTAAGGCAGACAATACTCAAAAGATGTGCTATTGCTTCAGAATATTATTTCATAATATTGATAATTATTTTTCATTATTATATACAGCACAGTGGTACTCAAAGATTTATTTGTTTAATAAGCTTGCATTGATGAGCAGCTTTTCACCAAACTCACTGTTTTATCTAAAATCAGATGCATGTATGAAATCAACTGCAAGGCAGTGTTTTTTGGGGGGGGCTATTTTTGTTCACATACATGGATCCAGTTATGGAATAGAAGCAAAATTTAACAAAAATAAAATATTTCACATCATACCAACTGCCCTGTGCTTCCAGGAAATAACCTGGAAGTTGTCTACATCAGCAGAGCCCACGATTTAGAAGTCACTTGGTTTCAAAGTCAGAAGAAAGGCAAAGGACAAGCAGTGCCCTTGTCAAACACAGTGGTGCTCCGGAAATCCACATATTTTTCCCTCCTTTAGTCAATTTTCAAGTCACATTTGCTTTAATGTTATTTCTTCTATGCTAAGAGAGAGCCTTTCTTCATATTAGCTTTCAGCATCCACATCTTGATGCCAGTTTCCCCTAATTTTCAGACCTCCAATTGCAGAAATCTGGAGAAATAAATTTCCCAGAGTGAATTACGTATGAGCAAGCAAACACAGCAGTGAAAGAGCCCAAAGCAGGCACCGTGCAAAGCCAGATACGCTCAGCCCTGTGAATTCTCCCAGCAGAGCTGGTCAGATCGCTCTGAACTACTCACGAGCACTGCCAGTAATTTTTTTTGATAGCCAACAAAGGGGCAATTACGGAGCAGCACCAAGACACAGCTCACATTTTGGGAGGATTTCACCCAGAAACGTGCCACCGGTTTTCACATTTAAGATCTCCCAGGGCCCTATTACCTCTGGCTTTTCCAATATTGCTCTGGTGTTCGAAACAAAAACCAAGCCTTAATGAGCCACAGTTTCCCCAAATTTGCTTCCTTTTAATTGTGACAAAGCAGAAATTCATGCTAAACTATGCAGCTATCTGGTTAATTTTACAGCTGTATTCATACTCTGGGTGAATCACATTGAGAAAATTATATATATTACATATAAACATGGTATGACATTCTGTCAAGTCATCTTTTATTATGCAATTCCAGCCTGAAAAAGACCTGAAGATCGTTTACAGAGTCATTTGGAAATGTAATCCCGGGGTAGATGTCTAAAAAGCAGCAGAGAAGCAGCCCAAAGCAGCAGAGGAATTTACGAGTGGGTGGTACCCCCCTGCTCCCCCAAACCTCAGTATTTTGGCTCGCACACCAGCACCAGGAGCAGGGCTGGGACGGAACAGGCTCCTGCAGGGCACTGGGACCAAGGTGACTTTTCCAAAAATCAACAACCTGTCCCCAAACCATCCCCTCCTCCTCCCCCACATTTCATTTTGGGCCAATCTGTCCTAACATACGAGCCCCACTCAGATACTGCACCTTTACTACCTTGTTTTATGGCTGCCTTTTAGCATCCAACTTGCTTTCATCCATTCCAACTTGCCCTCATCCACTCCCAGACCTGCAGGGGAAATAAACTGCAAGGCAGTATTTTAGGGGGGCTATTTTTTGTTCACATACACGGATCTACTTATTGAACAGAAGCAAAAGTTTAACGACAAGAGTAGCAAATAAACCGCTCCACATCATACAAACTGCCCTGTTCTTCTTGCAGGAAGAGGTATTTTAAAAGTACTGAAAAAAACCCAGTAGAATGGATAGAAAATTCAAAGTATTAACCCAACAAGGCGCACTCCTCAATGCAGGTGGTGCACATCAAGGGTAGAGAGGGCCACCTGCCCTCAGGTATCACAGGCTCCTCAAATTAACCCTAAGTAGAAAGATGATCTTTAAAACAAATCAACCCCCACACCCCAAAGCCCCTCAGTTCTCAAAGTTCCCAGTCATGCTAGAAAACAAATAAATAAGGGACCACCAAACCACCCCACAGCTTAATTTTATCCTCTGGTAAATGGCCAAAGGGCAAAGGCGACCTCTGTCCCAAACCCCTACCCCAAAAACACCCCATGCTTGCCCTCAGGTGTGAATGAGGCTCCACCACAGCCAAAACCACGAGCAGGACTCGGTGCCACTCTATCAGGTTTATTTGATGACAGCCCTGCTTTCTCCCCCAGTATTAAAACTCAGCAACTTATCTCCAAACCAATTAGGCTCCCCATAAAGACACACTTAGTGTTGCAAGAACAAATTGCGTTTTAGTAGCACTGTCCGTTTTACAGAACTTTTAAATTAAATTTCACATAAAACCGCAGCTTTAGATGTCCCTTAATCGGTCTCCTGTTTACGACTTCACACAACCCTACCAAACATAAAAATGTGTCAAACGCAGTCATTTCTTCAGCGCACCAAATGCTTCCCGTGCAAATCGAGCGATGATCCACCTCCTCCCAAAGGAAAGCCAACAGAATGCTTTTATGCTTTATTTTTTCCAACAGCTGAGTTAACCCTAACCCCTATTTCTCTTCCATTTCCAGTCAGATGCCTTCCTCAGCTGAAAACTTTAATTCCTGATAAGACCACCTTTCAACCGACAGAAAATGGGACTTTTGACTGAGGGCAACCGGCTGCACCAGTGGAGGTTGTCCAACTCCCTTTAGATATTTCTCATCGTACTCACAATCACCACAGGAATGAATTAAATGCAAAAAACCACCTCTGGAGTGTCTCAATTCCACAGGTGCTCAGCCAGGCATCCCCACCGCTCACAGCAAAGAGGAGGCACATTGCTTGCAAAGGTAATTTATCATCCTATTAACGTGGATTATAGACAGCTGTAAATTTTCAGCATTACAACACTTTATGATGTTAAATAACACGTCGGATGTTGCACAGATAAGTTTATTGTGCATTTTTCCACTCTGAAGACTTTCATGGATCCTACACGAATTGCACACAGCCGCGTATTACTGGTAGTTGACAAGTTATTAAAAATTACATTATCTGATCATCTGAGAAACAGAATGCAATAGCATCGCTGAATACGACACTAACGTGTGCATAAAAAGGAATGTTGTGGTCCAATTTTTAACCGCTTACCCTTCTGAAGAAATTATTTATTTAAATCAAGATCTACTGCTTTTACAGCATCTGAATGTGCACTGCTGCATATGAAAATCACGCTGTGAAGAGCTGTACTACAGTGCAAAAACTGCCCCTTGGATTTATCTGGCTTTCCTCAAAACCCCCAAGTAAATGTTGTATTAGCATACCTGTTTGAGCATCGTTTTCTGGTAACAGACCTTGGTTAAGACTCAAGAAGCAGATAAATCCCAGAGCAGGCACTAAAACTCAGGACCGACAGCTTCCAGCTTGTTTGAACTTGACTGTATATTGCTGAGCTCGAAGAGAATGTAAACTGCTGCCCTGCAACAGCTTAGATCACATGTTGAAAATCTTTCAAGCATAGTTATTTGTATTTTAATATTGCCCGGAGGTCCTTAGCCAAGCTCAAACCCCGTGATCCTGGATTCTCCACCATACAGCTCCCGTCTTGAAGGAGAGATGATCTAATACAGACAAGATGCGACAAAGAAACACAACGAGCAATCAAGGGAAGAGAAGAGTGGGAAGCCATCAACTTAAAGGTACAGTTAGTTCGCTCTCTACTGAAAAATCCCTCTAGGCAGGGAGCTAATGAAGAAAAATAGTAGTAGTTACCATAGGAGCCCTTTTAAAAGAGTAAATACTTAAGTAGTTCCGAGAAGTAGCTACAGTGCTTTCAAATCTGAACCTTAACTAGTACTACGCAATATAATTTATCATCTTAAACACTCTCAATTTATGGCAGAGGAATAATAAGCCATCTACATCCTTGCCATTTTCTAGGACAACTGAAAAGGAATCGTTGCAAGTGATGAAGCAGCAAGAACTCACATAACCCCCTCAAGTCCTCTTGGTTTGTTCTGCTATTCCCATATTGCCAAATACAGAGGTCTGTAGTTAAAGGCAAGTAAGGTTCATCCAGCCTTGGAAGGTGGATTATTTAACCACTATTTTCACTGCTTTTTCAACATGAACTACATTCGTCAGGGTTTCTGGTTGCCTTACCTTACCATTTGCCTCTTCACCAAAGCAACCCAAGGAACCACAGGTTTCTATGAACACTCTTGCCCACTCGTCTTATTCCTCCTTTGCAGATTTAATTTGCAATATTCACTTCTTTCTTATCACCACTGACCATTTCGTAATGCTAGAGATTGTTCTGCATTAGGAGAACCAGGACAAGAGGTCTTCTATTTTGGATATCACCTCAATAAAACTTAAGTAATAAACACTGAATCTCATATATTTGCTGCAGTAAGACTTATAACACACAAAGCATGTAACTGGATCCCAACAAATACATGAGTTCAAGTTGCTTTCCATGACCACATTCATCTCCCTGAAAGCCACACTTCACCGTGCCCGATTTGTCCTTCCCGTGTAACACAGGTTCTGTTCAAGGGCCAGCAATGGCACTTGCCACATGTCACGACCGGGGATGGAGGGACCCAAAACCCATAAATCCCAGCTGAAAGCTTGCCCAAGGCTGAGGCTGCAGCACAGAACATGTAAGGTCACTGCCAAATGAAAACAGTGACAACAAACCTCGACACTGCAACATCACAGGTGGAGAGACCCAAAAACTCCCTGCAGTTTACTAAACCATCCAGACCTGTGGCTGTAAAGACTCTGCACTGATTACCACCTCTGTCCTGCTATTTCTTGTTATTACTGAGTGCTCATCCTCCAAAAACACATCATTTGTAATACTCTGAACCTGAGTTTCTGAGCAAAATATAAGTAATACGGAACCCAGCCAAGTACTACTGATTGCACCACTGTCTCAAAAGCCTGCTGGCAAGGTATGCATTGCTTAAAAATAATCCTAAGTTATAGAGCCGTCATTCTTTATGGAAATAAAATAACCTGTTATCTCTTGCTCATCTGAAGTTACCAAGTATTTACTTTCCTGGCTGGGGAAAAAGCAGACCTTCTGGTGGTTCTTTATTCCCACCGAGTGGCCATTAATATGAATATGCATAGCTGAACAAAAGGATATAAAAACAGAAAGATAGATAACAAAAAACTGCTACTATCAATACATGAATAATGAGGCAGCTTATCTCAATCAGCATATCAGTTTATTCACATGGGGTGACAAGAATATATATTAGAGCTATTCTGAAGCTGGGCCATTAAATTGCTTAGACAACCTGTTAACCAGTCCTGCTGGCAATTAGGAACGCATTTTCACTGGAGGCTCTGCTGAGCCATGCTTCAAAGGTTCAATCTGCAGCACATTAACTTCCCAAGAAACATCCCGAGAACCGCTCCTCTGTCATGCAAGCTCATCGCTTCCAACTAATTAAACCTACAGTTCATAATCTTAGGAAGTTGATGTCCTTCTGCTTGTTTAGCATCTGCACAACCATGAGAAAGGTAACTTGAAGCAGCCAAGCTACACTAATCAACTGGGTTGACTATAAATGTCCTCTATACCAAAACAGTTTTTGTTTACTTGTAGCACATTTGGACTGAAGTGTTTTTATTTCACTCTTCTGCAGCAAGCATGATTTAGCACCCATACTCATGTAAGCACATGTACATGCATGAAAGGCAAATTGACTCAGTTACTTTCATGTTAAGGGAAAACTTGGCGTTTCTCTAGCACGAAACTGTAAAAGCTATCTGGAATGCAGACCCTAATTACCAGAGAAAAACCTGTTGAAAGAAGCGATCCGCGCCTTGCTGCAAATAGAGCTGTTCAACAAAGGCTGGGGGAACAAGCAGCGAGCTCAAAAGAAATGGAAAAAAGGACTGACAGGTAAAAATAAGCAGCGTATGAGCAAAAGAACAGTTGCCAAAGTTTCTGTTCCTTTTGCACTAAGGTAACTTGAGTTTAAAAAAAGGCTCCCAAGCCCTATAAGCAAATAAAAGGAAAATGGGGTTATTGAATGCATGGATAAGGGACAAGACAAGCGAAAATGGGTGTAAGCTGGAGCATAGGAGGTTCAAGCTGAAGATGAGGAGAAACTTTGTGAGTGTGAGGGTTATAGAGCATGGCCCAGGCTGCCCAGAGAGGTTGTGGAGTCTCCTTGTGTGGAGACACCCAAAGCCCTGGCCATGTTCCTGTGTGACTGCTCTGGTGATCCTGCTCTGGCAGGGGTTGCACTGGATCAGCTTTGCAGGGCCCTTCCAGCTCCTCACATCCTGGGATTCTGTGATAAGTTATCCTGAACTACCTGGATAAGCCGCCTCAGTTTTCAGTGAGGGCAACACCAGTGAGAAGGGTGGGATGAAGGCAGGATGCTGAAGCAGTCAGGATGGATATGGGAATTACTGCAGCTAAATCAAGCCCAGCTCTACAACACTCAATGCACAGCAGCTCAGGGACTCAAAAAAGGCCTTTCAAAACATCCACATGGGGTGTGACAATCGCAGGTCTGATAGCAAATACATCAAGCTAGACTGGTACCAGAGGATTACAGAATAGCAAATGCAAATGTCTGTTTAAAAAAAAAAAAAGAAGAAAACTAATTTTGTTATCTAAATGTTGGCTGATTTGATCTCAGGAGTAATGAAATGTTTTAAAACATTTCCAAAGACAGATAATTAGAGACCTGAAGGAAAAGAGGGGGAAAAAAAGAACAGATAAGACACAACTTGGGTTAGCCAGCAATAATTCATGCCACGTTTCCCCAGTATGTTTTGCAAATACAACACAAGATTTCTCTAAATATAATGCGGTACATCGCATTTATCCAGCTATCAGAAAACAACACTGCAATGTTATGTAGGAAATAACCAATTTAGGGGGAAAAAAAACCCTAAAAAAAAGAAAATAATCCTAAGATAAATAAGGAAAGGGGCTAGAGTCATAAGGTCAAATGCAAACAAGAAAAATACGGCTGTAGTGGTTACTAATAGATTTTTTTTCCCCCAAGGGTTTATCCTGAGACATATATATTCTAATTATATACCTGTGTATATATATAAATAAAAGTGACTTGAAGACAAGAGGAAAACACTCATCAAGTTTGCTACATATCAGTGTAGAGGATGGCATCTGTCATATGATAACAACAGGGTAATTATGAGGACAGGTAACAAACACAGACCCAAATACTTAGTACCACATACAAAATTGTGCGCTCAAGGTGAAAACGTAAGAAAAATTCTGGTGTAATCAGGTAGGAAACGATTAAGAAAGGAAAAAAAATGTGGTGCATTAATTAGACGGAGGACAGAGAAGTGACACAGCTCTGAGAAAGGTCTCTGAGAAGCACTTTTATTGCTCGCATTACACGAGGCTCAGTACAGGCTCCCAGAGCTCTGGTCACTCATATCCTCAATATATTCCCTCAAACAAGACCCTGCAAACAAAACCATCTCTAAAGAAATTTAAGTTAGAAACTGGAAATTGCTCTAATATGAATGGCTTGTCATATAAAAAAAAAAAATTGAAGTAGTACTTGATCAGATTACAAGGAGGACTCTGATGCAATTGCCTTCGATAGCAGCGGACAAGATGTGACGTGTATTCATACCAGGAAGAAAAAAACAGGGAAAAATTTAAAGTGGCACTGGCATTGCTTTTCCCTTTAATAGCAAATTCTTCGGCACATACTTGAGTGAAAAGAAAATTAGTACTGGTAAACCAGGAAGGACAAGTAGTAAGGAACCAGAGAGCAGGCAAGTGAGTATAGTTCACAGAATCACAGCATTACTGAGGCTGGAAAGA
>NW_010183344.1:0-7509 GCF_000695765.1 Mesitornis unicolor
TACAGATGATGGACCCAAGTGGGCTCCTGCTTGCTGTATTCGGCCTGTTTGCACACTGAAGAATGGATAGTTCAACAACCGAATCAAGAGTTGGAGTTGTTAGGATCGGTCACAATGGATGCTTGTGTGATGTTTAACTATACCTACAGCACCACTCGAAAGGGTCGGAATGTAAATGCTACTTTGCCTGTGTATAGAAATGCTACAGCTTGGTGTAATTACACTTCCTCCAATATCAAAGCTTAAGGATGGGCCATGTAGCCTTGGGTGGCTTATATTATTAACACACCAGATGAGACACTGCTTTTGGGCCTCAATGGATCTGTGAGATCACAGGACCTCCAGCCGGCACCGAGTGATTCTCGGGGAGAACCTCCAATGCCCAGACCAAAGAGCTCTAAGCAAAACCCTAGGGAAGGTTGTAGTCTGTGAAATACCCGGGTATTGAGATTGGGTGTGGGTATTGAGATTGGGTGCGGGTATTGAGATTGGGTGCGGGTATTAAATTACCGGTAATTAGTTTTAGGATTTGTGTGATAAGTGTGATTGCTATCTCTGGCAAAAGCTGAATTGTTGGTTAGCAGAGTAGCGCAGCGGAAGTGTGCTGGGCCCAGAAACAAGCAAACGTTACTTCTCAAATACTGCAAACTTTTTTAGAAGATCAGAAGAGCTTACACCATGCTATATTGCAGAATAGAGCCGCTATTGACTTCTTATTATTAGCTCAAGGTCATGGATGTGAAGATTTTGATGGAATGTGTTGTATGAATCTGTCTGATCATAGTGAATCCATTCATAAGAAAATACAATGGTTAAAAGAACATGTTAATAAGATTCAACAGAATCATGGATTCTTAGATGGATTGTTATCAGCGTGGTTTCCAAATATGTCTCAATGGTTTTTAGGATTGTTGGTTGAAGGTATAAGGGTATTAATAACTTCAATTTTAATTCTATTAGGTATTTCTATAGCACTAAGCTGTATTAAAAAGGCTCTTGAGAGAATTGTGACCAGACCTGGGTTGCTCAAAAAGGGGGAATTGTGGAGTGCTGGCTTTCCCAGCACTGCCATGATCTTGTGGATGTGATCAACCCAGCGTACGAATAAAAGCAGAGCTTCTGATAGAATAAAGGTCTTCACTTTATAACTCTCGTAGAGTTGTCTGGAGTACGTTATGTGTCTTTCCCCCTCACTGGGCCCCCTCATAGTTCATGATCCAAAGCCTGCACCATCCAGTCATTCCCAAAAATACTCTTAATTCATGTACATTCTGAGGCTCTGAAATAGCACAAATAGCTTCTTTTCTGTCTATTCCAGCCGCTGTTGTCCTCTTGAGATTTCAAAGCTCAAATAGACCACAACTTCACTCGCAATTTGGGCCTTTTTCTTAGACACTTTGTACCCATTCAGTCCCAGAAAGTTTAAATGTTCAATGGTTACCTGTATGCAAGCTGGTCTTTCTTTCGTGGCTATTAGGATGTCGTCTACGTACTGTAGAAGTAGATGTTCTGATCTGGGAGTCAGTCTTTTCTGTAGTCCATACTTTCAATTCTTTTGCCAGTTGCCTTCCAAAAATCGTGGGCTGTTTTTGAATCCTTGGGGTAGCCATGTCCATGTCAGTTGTGTCTTGTGCCCTGTTTGTGGGTCTTCCCACTCAAAAGCAAACAGTTTACAACTTTTCTTTTCCAAAGGGATGCAAAAGAAGGCCTTTCAGATCAAGCACTGTAGACCACTGATAGCTTTCTTTTACAGCTGTCAGCAAGATGTATGGATTTGCTACAACTGGATGTATATCTTTGACAATTTGGTTTATATGTCTTAAATCTTGTACTAACCCATATTCCCCATTTGGTTTCCGCACTGGGAGAATTGGTGTATTATATTCTGATTCACATTCTTCTAGAATTTTGAATTTTAGAAATTTATCAATCAGTTTCTTTATCCCTTGTTTAGCTTCTGGTTTAATTGGATACTGTTTGACCCTAACCATTAATTGGTTACTGTTTGACCCTAACCGGTCTTGCTGCTTTTTTTTTTTAACTCAACTTTTACTGGCTGGGCCATTTTAAATTTTCCTGGAATATCAGTCTCCCAAACTGTAAGATATACTGAATTTTTAATTCTGGAGGCACCCCTGTCAATTTAGGTCTTTCTTTTGTCATTAAAATTTGTCCCGTTTTTGATTCAGGTGCTTTCAACAGCAAATGCCCATTTTCAAAACAATTTGTGCATTCAATTTGGACAGTAAATCCCTTCCCAATAGAGGCAGTGGGCGTTCGGGAATATAAAAAAATTCATGAGTTATTCTCTTATTTTCAAATTGTAAATTAAGGGGTTGCAGGCATGGTCTATTTTCCTCCTTCCCTGTGACATTCCCTTTTAGTTAATTTATTACAGGAAATGTTGCACCAGTGTCTACCAAAAATGTAACTTCTTTTTTTCAGCTTTATCGTTACCAGGGGCTCAGCTGGGTTCGCCTCCTTTCTTTTTTTTTTTTAATATAGCCAGTTGTTTATAGCACATTTTAGTGGCGGGGCGAACAAAACAAACTTCTTTCAAGCAGCACAACTTTCTTGAGCCTTTTCTGGCTTTACTCACAAAGACATTTTTTAGTACATTCCCAATTATTCATTCTACATTTCCTTTGTCAGTTTGGCTTTTCCCGGAGATTAAAAGAGAAGGTATACACATGGGAGTTAATTCAACTTTCTTTCCCTTTTACAAAACAACTTTAATTGCAAAATAGTATCATAATTTAGAGTCCCCTTTAAAGGCAATTTCTCCCCATTCTCCAAATCATACAATAACCATACATAATTGCAATATACAATAAGCTGATTCTTGCTTAAATCACACAGTTGTCCCCAGCTTGCCAAAAGACATCCTAAGGGGGAGGTCTCAGGAACAGTATTTCCAGACATTTGTTTCATCCTTTCGCTTCACTTCTCTCTGGCTGTTTCCCTTGCGGGATAACAGAACTGCAGATAAAAGCTCCCGCTTCGTGCGCAGGTGCATGTCTCAGTCACTCACACTCAAAACAACTTTTCAGAGTCACAATACCTATATCAATCCCAACCATGCGGTCGCTTTCGCTTTGCGCCTTACGGGCAGCGCCTAGGCTCCAAATACCGGGAATTCCCTAGCTCAACCACGCGGAACTTTCACTCCGTCTGACAGGCAGGCTCCTTGGCTTCACCTGAGCCCAACCAAGCGGGGTCTCTGACACCGCGACTTACAGGTTAGTTCATCAGGTTTCGGTCCTCCAACCAAAAGAAGTGCCTTACAGTAACAGGGAAAGTTGCAAGGAGCTGTAAGAGTCGAAGGCGATGGTCCTCCCCGAGAATTCCTCGGTGCCGGCTGCAGTTCGATCAGCACCAGATCTCATCCAGTCTCACTTGCAATGTCCCATCTGGGTCACCAAAAGAGTTGACAGGGTCGCAATCACGAGAAAAACTTATCTACACAGTTGCAGATAAGCAGGCACTTCTTTATTTGCAGCACTGGGGAACACAGAGGGTAGCTCCTCAAAGGTGTGTTCCAACGCTCATACAATTTCAAAGACTATTTATACATTTTCTAACAATAATAAAATCATATGAGCATGCATAAGATGATCACCTTTTACTACTCCCCTCACCCTGATTGGTTCCCCGCTATCACCCCAGATAAGACATTGAGCTACCCCCATATGATTTTTTGACATAGAGAGAAAAGAAAAGTTATGGCCCATTCTTCTTTTACCCATCCTAGGCATCTGTATACACATATCCCACCATGGTCGATTATTCTTATACCCGTCCTGAACACCTGTATACACATATAATTCCCTGATCCATTCTTCTCAACTCTGTAGAGGTCAAAGTGATCTTTCAGCTCTAGAGTTAAGACAAAAGCCTACTTTAGCCAGATAAAATTTCTTATGCCTATAACAATACCAGCAACCAGGAAATTTGGAGGTGAACATGAACTAGCTAGCGAAGCACAAAAAGGCAGAACCCAAGGCTTTGTTCGGCTACAAAAACACTTCCCAGGGATGGAGAAATCCAGCAACAGCTTTCAGTCCTAGCCACTTTCTGGTGTGAGTTGGAGTCGAAAGTTTGCCATACTGAAACCAGGCTCTGGGCACCTACACAGAATGCCTTATAGCAAATATAGGCTTCCCAGGGAAGCAAAGTAGCCCAGAACCCCAGGCTTTGTAGGGCTAAAAAGCGCTTAATAGAAAAGATGAGATTCAGCAACAACCTTCAGTCCTAGCATCATTGGTTTTGGAGTAGATATTGATCCTTTCCATTTGAGACGCGGCTCCTACCAGCAGTCAGGAGAATTGGAGATGAATATAAACTAGCAAGCGAAGCACGGAAGGGCACAGCCCAAGGATTTGTTTGACTACAGAAGCACTTCCAAGGGAAGGAGAAATCCAGCAACAGCTTACAGTCCTAGCCCCTTTCTGGTGTGAGTTTGAGTAGAACATTTGCCATACTGGAACCAGACTCTGGGCAGCTCCAGAGAAAGCCTGGTGGCAAACGATGGCTTCCCACGGGAGCAAGGAAACCCAGAACCAAAAGCTATGTGTGGCTATAAATTGGCTTAATAGAAAAGACAAGAGCCAACAACAGTCTTCTGTCCTGGGAGAAGACCTTGCCCTTTCCCATTTCAGAGACGGCCCCTACCAGCAGCCACGAAAATTGGAGGTGAAGGTGGATGAGATAGCCAAACACAGAATGGCACAGCCCAAAGCTTTGTGGGGCTACAGAAGCACTTCGCATGGAAGGAGAAATCCAGCAACAGCTTTCATTCCTAGCCCCTTTGTGGTGTGAGTTAGAGTCGAAAGTTTGCCATATTGAAACCAGGCTTGGGCAGCTACAGAGAAAGCCCAGTGGCATATGTTGACTTCCCAGGGAAACATAGAAGACCAGAACACCATTGTTTGTGGAGCTATAAAAGCACTTAATAGAAAAGGTGAGACCCAGAAACAGCTTTCATTCCTAGCATCGTTTTTGTGGGAGTAGATATGGACCACTTCCATTAGACAGATGGCTGCTAAAAGCAGCCAGGAAAGTAGGAGCAGATCATGAACTAGCTAGCAAAGCACGGAAGGGCACAGAGCAAAGCTTTGTTTGGCTACAGAAGCACTTCCCAGGGAAGGAGAAATCCAGCAACATCTTTCAGTCCTAGCCCCATTCTGGTGTGAGTTGGAGTCAAACTTTGGCCATATTGAATCCAAGTTCTAAGCAGAAACAGAGAAAGCCTGGTGGCAAACGTTGGCTTCCCAGGGAAGCAAAGAAGCCCAGAACCCCAGTGTCTGTGAGGCTAAAAATGCATTTAATAGAAAAGATAAGACCTAGCAACAGCCTTCAATCCTGGCATCTTTGGTGTGATAGTAGAGAGTGACCATTTCCATTTGAGAAACGGATCATTCAATCAGCCAAGGAAATTGGAGTGAAACATGAACTAGCTAGCGATGCACGCAACGGCAGAGCCCAAAGCTTTGTTCTGCTACAGAAGCACTTCGCGTGAAAGGAGAAAACCAGAAAGAGCTTTCAGTCCTAGCCCCTTCGTGGTGTGAGTTGGAGTCGAATATTTGCCATATTGAAAACAGGCTCTGGGCAGCCACAGAGAAAGCCTGATGTCAAAAATTGGCTTCCAGGGTAGCAAAGAAGACCATGACTCCACGCTTTGTGTGGCTTTTTTATTTCAGCTTTTTTGGCTTTTCTGGGAAATAGTCGAGCTTTTGCTAAATATTATCGGAGATTAAGTGTTTCTAGGCATAAGAGCTGAGTTTTGTGTTTTTCTCCTTGTTTGGCACTTTTTCAGTCATTTCTGGCGTTTCTGCCTGTTATTCTCACTTTTCCATCATTTTGTGGCAATTTAAGAGTTTCTTGACATATCTGCTGCTTTTCGACTTTGGCACCTTATAAAAGGAACTTTTTCAGCTTTTTCGGCTTTTCTGCTTATATTGGGGCTTTTGCTACATATATTGGCAATTTAAGAGTTTCTAGCCATAACTGCTTAGTTTTTCCTTTTTTCTCCTTTTTATATATTTTTTCAGCTTTTTTGGCTTTTCTAGTGGATATTGGGGCTTTTGCTACATGTATTGGCAATTCTAGGCATAAATGCTGAGTTTTGTGGTTTTCTCTTTTTAGGCGTTTCTGCATATTATTGGTTCTATGTAATTTATTGGCAATTTAGGAGTTTCTTGAAGTATCTGCTGTTTTTTGACTTTAGCACCTTAAAAAAAATTTTCAAATTTTTTTGGATTTTCTGGTGGATATTTGGGCTTTTGATAAATATATTGATAATGTACAATAGCTGAAAACAGAAAGGGTTTAGGAATGAAAGGTGTTGCTGGATTTCTCTTTCCATGGGTAGTGTTTCTGCACCCAAACAAAGCTTTGAGCTGTGGCATTCCGTGCTTCGCCAGCTGGTCCATGTTTCCCTCCAAATTTCCTGGCTGCTTGAAGTAGGTGTATCTCAAATGGAAACGGCCAACCTCCACTCCAACAACAAAGATGCTAGGACTGAAGAGTGTTGCTGGGTCTTATCTTTTCTACCAAGCGTTTTTGTAGCCCCACAAAGCCTGGGATTCTCGTCTTCTTTACATTCCTTCAAAGCCAATGTTTGCCTTACAGCTTTCTCTGGAGCTGCCCAGAGCCTGGTCTCAATATGGCAAAAGTTCGACTCCAACTCACACCAGAAAAAGAATAGGACTGAAAGCTGTTGCTCGATTTCTCCTTCCCTGGAAAGTGCTTCTGTAGCCAAACAAAGCTTTGGACTGTATCGTTCTGTCTTTGGCTATCTCGTCCACGTTCGCCTCCAATTATTGTAGCTGCTGGGAAGAGAAAAAAGAGCGGTCTCTCAAATGGAAACGGTCAAGCTCTTCTCCCACACCAAAGATGCTAGGAGTGAAGACTGTTGCTGGGGCTCGTCTTTTCTATTAAGCCAATTTGTAGCCCCCCAGAGCTTTTGGTTCTGGGCTTCCTTACTTCCTAGAGAAGCCAATGTTTGCCACCAGGCTTTCTCTGTATCTGCCCAGAGCCTGGTTTCAATATGGCAAACTTTCAACTCTAACTCACACCAGAAAGTGGTTAGGATTGAAAACTCTTGCTGGAATTCTCCTTCCATGCTAAGTGCTTCTGTAGTCAAATAAAGCTTTCGGCTGTGCTTTTCTGTGTTGCGGTATCTCATCCACGTTCACCTCCAATTTTCTGTGTCTCCTGGTAGGAGCCGTCTCGCAAATTGAAATGGTCAATCTCTTCTCCCACATCAAAGATGCTAGGACTGAAGACATTGTAGCCCAACAAAACCTAGTGTTCTTGGCTTCTTTGCTTCCCTGGAAAGCCAACGTTTGCCCCCAGGCTTTCTCTGGAGCTGCCCAGAGCCTGCTTTCAATATGGCAAACGTTCAACTCTAGCTCACACCGGAAAGTGGCTAGGACCGAAAACTGTTGCTGGATTTCTCCTGCTGTACAAAGTGCTTCTGTATTGTCCTGGTTTGAGCTAAATAGAACT
>NW_010183345.1:0-13822 GCF_000695765.1 Mesitornis unicolor
CTGCAGAGCCTTCCTACCCTCAGCACATCAATACTTCTCAACTTAGTGTCATCTGCAAACTTATCACAAGTCTTCACTGCAGAGCAAGTATATCCATCTGTGTTGAGGTTATCCCTGCTCTAACTTTAATTTTGAGAAGAAAAAAGATAATCTAGTGTTCATCCATAAAGCTTTAAGTGATAACACCACTGGCAAGTCACTGAACACAGATGAAAGCCATCTGCCCAATACCTACAAAGCAGCAAAAACCCAAGGATCATTTTTTTAGTACCCAATTTCATAGTCCCCAAAATTTTAAGCAAAATAGGTCAGTACTAGTGTTCACACCTCTAATAGTGCAATCATATGCTTGAAGATAGAAAACTTTTAATTTTCACTTCAATCCTTTGAAAACCATAGCAGGTTCTTTTAAAAGGAGCCCTGAAGATCAACAGGGATCACTGCTACCCAGGGTACACAGTCTGAGGTTTCTCAGCAGTCTCTAGTGAAATGCAGTATATTCATCAGCAATTTCCTGAGCACATCCTTTAGCAGCAGCCGCAGTGCCCAAGTCCAGTCACCTCCCTGGATGCGTCGGTATGGGTTTGTGCAGCAGATCGGACCAGGGAGTTAAAATCCCAGTTAAAAGTAAACAAGAAGAGGAGGAAAAAACAGTACAAATCTCTCTAATCTGAAGCAGGCCCCTGATCTGATTTATTGCCCCGCTGTCAGTGACAAAGCAGGAGGAGATGGGCAGAGAGCGGTGAAGCCCTGACCGCCTCTGGAAGAAACGCTCTAACTACACACAGCGGCCCAATTACTGCCTACTGTAAAGTACTTACCAATCTCTACAGAAGATTTCAAGGCAGTGTTCTGATTGATTTTCTTTTGCAAAATAATCTCCCTCCCAGAGTCCATGGTTATATTTAATAGCATCGAAAAATAAATCTTAAAACCAACGTCCACCACAGAAAAACAACCTGTAAGGAAAGCACCAGCACTCTTCCACTGCCAGAGCTGTGCTTCTTCCTCATCACCAACCTTTCCAGGAGGTTAAACCAGCTCTGCACAAGAACCACCTTCTGGTCAATGTTGTGTTTCAGCACAGCACCCAGGACTTTCAGCTCCTGTTTGGGCTCAGTCACTGCTTCCTCAGCTTTTATGAGAGATTTACTCAGTAATGGGACTGAAGGTCTCAGGATTTACAGCTCACCTGGACCAAGTTCCTCCAAGCAGTGCAGCTATATCTGATAAAGATCTGTTAATGGGGACAGCCCCTCTCGGAGAAAATGCCTTTGAGGATTTGTCTCCTTTCTCAGCCAGACCAAAGACGGTGCCTCTGCCCTGTCCTTTGACCTGGGGATCGCAGCCGATGGCAGCGCCGAGGCAAGACAGGACCTGCAGCTGCCCAAAAACTGGGGAAAACAATAGAGAACAGCCCACGGGGAGTGGATTATATCCTTGAAACCTCTTTAAACACTTTCCCACTTACTCCTGGAAAAGGTTCAGAGCAAAGTGCTCACCAACAAACCCTGACAAGAGCTATACAAGGTGGCACATGCTTTGTAACCAATCTTTAGATGGTGCTTCTTGGACAACTGGGAAGCCCCAAGGTGTTCAAGGCATACTTATTTTTATATAGCTTTAATAAAATGCTTATAAGTCACTGTAATGAGGGCCTACAAATTACTGGTTGACATGCAACAGATAATGATCCAACTGTGGAAAAAGGATATTTGGTAAAATAAGTAACATGGAGAATGGTTTCTTTCTCTCTTCCTTTACCAAGTGATTAAATAGAGGGATCAGAGACCCAGATTTCAGCAACAGACGGTTAATTCTGAAGGCTTAGTCCTTACTGACCAAACACTGACACTTTACTAGATTGGCTTATTGATCAGAATAAAACACCTATCCCAGGTAACTTCTGTTTTGAAATAACGAGATCGCAATCTGACTTGCAACATACCTGTTATTGCACATCACCAATGAGCACAGCCTTTATTATCAGCTTCCAAAATCCTCTTTAGACAACCTGGTTCTTCAGCACCGTGCCATTTGTGCTCACAACAGCACCAAAGTGTCTCCCCTTAAAAAAACCCCCCTATTCCCAGCTCAAAACTGTCACGATGTATTTAAAAACCATACAAGGACAAGAAAACAAGCTGCACGGTACAGCTTGCCTGCACTATATAATTGACTGAGTCATTTCCATAAACCCCAGTGAGAGGTTACCAGTTTGTCAGTCTATTCTCTTCCACGCACCAGATTTTGGAAAAAACGCATTGAAATGGCTGATTTACTAATTCTGCCCTAGGTACTACTTCAGAAGCAGATGCCACGTAGCCCAAGAGAATAGTCTCATTCAAAGACACAAAATGCAACTACAAAGCTCGTCTAAATTTAGTACAGATCAACCAGCGAGGAAGGAACATTTACGAGGGCATGCGAAAGGTCTGTGTTAGCAGCACAGAGGCAACGCAAATATTTAATCTACACCAACATGAGGTGCTACCAGGTGTAAAATGAAATACTGAAATATGGATTGAAATATATAGGGCCTACTATATCATAGTATGATTGCTGGAAACTCCATTAAGGTCATAAATATAGTGATAGCTGTCAAGAAGTTCAACGGAGACATAGATATTCTCCCAGTAGGAGAAAATGCTCTTAACAACTACCTGTGGGATTATGAAAATAGGCTACTTAAGTATCTGCTGCTATTAGTGGTATTGTACTGCCTGTCAGAGCTAGGAGAGTTTTCGCATTGAACGCATGCTTGGAAACCATTTGCTTTTATATCAAGGGAGCATAAACACCAATCTTTGGGGAGGACAAACAAAGCAATCTACCCAGCACGGAGAACCGACACACTTGTTATTACCCCACAAGGAGCATTAACAGCTCGTGGTATCAGCGCCTTGCAGGAGAGGTGGTCATTGCATACCATATTTCTCATTCTTTCAACCCTGCTATGTCACTGGCATAAAGCTCCCTCTTCACTCTAAAAATACTTCACAGAATCCCAGAATGTGAGGAGTTGGAAGGGCCCTGCAAAGTTGACCCAGTGCACCCCCTGCCACAGCAGGATCACCAGAGCAGTCACACAGGAACACGGCCAGGGCTTTGGGTGTCTCCACACAAGGACACTCCACAACCTCTCTGGGCAGCCTGGGCCATGCTCCAGAACCCTCACACTCACAAAGTTTCTCCTCATCTTCAGCTTCAACCTCCTGTGCTCCAGCTTGGGACCATTGCCCCTTGGCCTGGCATTGGCCATCCCAGAGCAGAGCCTGGCTCCTTCCTCCTGACACTGCCCTTTCCCAATGGATCCCCAGGAATGAGGGCCCCCCTCAGTCTCCTCTGCTCCAAGCTCCAGAGCCCCAGCTCCCTCAGCCGCTCCTCAGCACGAGATGCTCCACTCCCTCCAGCATCTTTGTGGCCCTGCTGGACTCTTTCATTTTCTTTTTATTCCACCTTGCTGGGTTCACATGAAGACTTTCAGGACCATCGGTAAGGCCAAGGAGCACAAGATGTGTCCACTAAACCCAGAATTACAGACTGCATCTTAGGTTTCTATAAAACAAAGGTTTCTGTGATTAACACATAACTAAGTAATACTAAATAACTGCAGAGAAACGGTGCTGCTTGGTGGAACTGAGAACTCCCATACTATCAAAAATCAGAGGTAATTATAATGTGTATGCAAAGGGCACACCATTCTTAGTGTTAAATCACCTTTAATTATGTTTTCTGGATTTGTACCAGTGACATTTGAATTCCTAACACTGCACTGATACACCACGTTAAATCCAAGACGCCAACAACTCTATTCTGAATCACCTTGAAGGCTTGCAAAACAGCGCCGTGTTTGAACACATTTATCTTTCCCCTTCCACTCTTTCAGCTATTCAGCGAGCCCACAATGTATACTTGTGGAGTCAGAATTGGTCACCAAAGCAACAGCGCGGATGCCAAAAAGCAGGATTTCAACTCGAGAGAAAGGTGACCACAATGCTCCCATTGTAGCCTTGATCCTGCGGCTCGGCCCCACGGCAAACCACAAGTCATTCATGCGCTGAATCCAAAGGGAAGAACGAGGAAAGCGGCTGAAAATGAGACTTTGTTTTCATCTTTTAACTTCTGCTCTGCGTACAAACGGCCTTTGAAAGGGCCCGGGCATTAATCTTATGCAGTAACAAGAGAGATGAGAAAGATCCCTGGCTAAATTTTCACCTTTCCAAGTGGGTCGAAAATAAAATAGAATTAAATAAATAAAAAAAATCTTTTTTAATCAATTCTCTTGAAGTTGTCAATTTTATCTTTACTGCCAACCCTTAGAAAAGGAGGTTTGGAGGTTTGCATCGCAGTTAATGCACAGTGCTGACAACAGAGCTCGAGTTCCTTCCTCGCAAGGAATAAACCCGGTATTTACACACCAGAGGCCTTTTCTCCTGTTGTCCTAACAGTGGCTGTAGGGATGGTTTGGCTGTATGGATACCCACTCCTCCCAGTTTTATTGCTTAACCTCTCACAAAGAGCTTAGGCCTCTTTCTAGTTGATATTCTGCTACCAGAGGACTCAGACAGGGTATTTGTTTTCAGGCCTTTTCCCCCAGTTTAGTGACGTCCTTTCCCTCCCGTAACCCAAGGCAGCTGTTTATCAGGCTTCCCAAACCAGCTAAAAGAGGTTAAATTCGGAAATCTCCCTTGCTTGCCTCTTGTGTTTAAAAGGTGTTACATTACTCCCTTTAAAGTTTGCTGTTCAAACACTGCAGCTGCTAAATAAATATGTATTTATGCACATATATGCTTCATTAGAAATATTTACGTTAGTTCAATCGTGACAGAGAAATCCTGTCCCAAATAGAGCATGGGTTGCAGAGCGGGCACAGCGCTGGAGAGCCTGGGGCTGCTTCACCAAAAATCCCCCTGGCCTAAGCACTGGGTGCCCAAGCAGCACTGAACACCCTTCTCCATTAAACCCATCCACCCAGCTCTTGATGCTGCTCCTAGGGAGCAAAGAGGGACGGAGGGAGAGAGGGGGACGGAGGGAGAGAGGGGGACGGAGGGAGAGAGGGGGACGGAGGGAGAGAGGGGCACGGAGGGAGAGAGGGGCACGGAGGGAGAGAGGGGCACGGAGGGAGAGAGGGGCACGGAGGGAGATGGTGCTGATCTCCAAGGAGCAACACAATGAATTAAGAGTCAGCCTTGTTCAGCATTAAACTGCCTGCAATCTTTCCTCTTTGAGGTTTCTACATGTAGAAGGCACATGGCCTTACTATCAGAGAAATACAAAATACCAAGCTTATTTAACATCCCCATAACAAGTCTACAAGAGCCTTGGCATGCACTGCGGGCAAAAGGCAGGACAGGTCAGGACTTCTTAGATTTTTCTTTGGGATCACCTGAAAGAGATGAGAGTTTTACCTACACAGATAAGATAACAAGCCGTTAGCTCACTCGTATGAGTAACACTTAATAAAAGATTTTATTTGACCTCATTATAGCTGCACTGGAGAAAGGCATCACAACACCAGTAAATAACAAAACAGTTAACACCAGTGCTCGCCGAAATGCTTCATCTCTATCTGCCAGCCCTAAATAACTCACAGTCTGCAAATGGGATGGTTTTATTGTTTTCAAATACACAGAGGCAGGTATTCCTTAATTATACTTTAAACCTAGAACAAAGGTCACATACACGCTCTTAGCGAGAGGCAACCATCAAGTCACTGGATGTTCTGTAAACAGCTCCCATGTCTTCCACAATTACCAGTAGACCTTTAGACTTATGCATCTCTTGGCCCCTTTCATATTGGAAAAACATCATTAAAACAGATTAAAACTGCTATTCCAGTCACACCACTTATCTAATGCTTGAAGAAAACGTGTACTTGCAATTCTCTCCTTCAAAACAAATGATAAAATCGACTGCTACCTCAGACTCTTAATCTTGGAAGAAAATATTCTCTCTAATCAGAGACTACTAAATCTACTCTCTCTTCTATTAAAACTATGTATTTGCATAATCACAAAACTGTTTCAAAGAAACATTTTTAGGACGGATAAACACAGCAGCCGTATGTGTACGGATACACTGAATTAGATGAAATAATTAAGAACATATGTACATGAAGCACCGTTTTACAATTAACGTCTGCTTTGTCTTGGGTTTTTTTTTTGGTAAGACAACATTTCAGCTATATGCATGTATCAGAGCCCTTTATCTCACATTGCCACTTCCCCCTGGAGCGTTCATGTCTCACTTCAATAAAATATCAGCACACAAGGGCCCCAAACCGGCTTTACCTGCAGCACAGACAACTCCCAGACTGTCAATTTGGAAAAGCATTGAAAAAGCAGCAAGAACAATATTGACAGATGGGCTCACCCACACTTCCCTGCAAAAGCCTCTGCTCTGGCACCACCTTCCCCACAAATGAGTCTTTGGGGAGCCGATGGATAATGATCCGCTTCAGTCTTTCAGATCTCAAAAGTGGGCAGGGGGGTATGTCAAGTTTTGGGGTGGGGGGTTTATTTTGTCATTTGGGGTTGTTTGAGGGTTTTTGTTTTGTTGGTATGTTTTTTTTCCCTCCAGTAAATTAAACTTCGATTTAAGTTTATCTTTCTCTGATAGTAAGGCCATGTGCCTTCTACATGTAAAAACCTCAGAGAGGAAAGATTGCAGGCAATTTAATTCTGAACAAGGCTGACCCTTAATTCTTTGTATTGTTCCTTGGACATCAGCACTGTCTCCCTTCATCCCTATTTCCCTTTGTCCCTCTTCGCTCCCTAGAAGCAGCATCAAGAGCTGGGTGGATGGGTTTGATGGAGACTCAGGAAAAGATACACTTAGCTACCAGCACAACTCACTTCTTTTTCTAGAGCTTCAATAACTTTTAGGGGTTTAACTCAAGGTCTTTGATGTCCAGAGCTGTTTCCAGAAATCTGAAGTTCCAACACATGGGTGATGCTCATCCACAACCAGCGCTTGGGGTGTTTGGTCACTGAAGCTTTGGCAGGTCTGAGGACAGCAGCATCACCAAGCCTACACTTTTTTGTTTAAATTACTTTCATTTGCACTCTCTATCAGAGACACCTTCTTGCAAAGAAGAGGTCCTCCTTTAGTGGTACAAAACCAAGGACAAAAGGGAAACAATAAAATACCAACTCAGTTCAATGGGACATCTGTCCTACTTCCACTTCATAGGAGGAAGCCAGGGAAGTCATCCACTCCCACCTTATCTATGCCCTGTGGTGTTAACCCTGAGGCTGCAATTTAAATTGAGGGCTCGTATAAAACAGCAATGGGCACCCCTGACCTCAGGACATGAGTGTCCTCAGCAGCAGGAGGTGAAGCAGGTCTGTTGTCATTACCAGGTGTGTTTAATTACTGCTATTACCAGCAGCCAGGGAAGAGCTGCAAGGCACCTACTCTTCAAAGGGAAAAAGGCAGGACAGGTAATTTCAGCAACTGTAAATACTTCATCATCTGCAGAGTCACTGGAATTAAACAACAATTTTGAAAATGCTCATTTATTCCTCCCTGACCGCACCACACACAGAGGCACCTACACTGACCGTATCACCTCAGTGTCTCCATACCTGTGGTCCGAGGGGCAAGCCACACAAAGCAAATACAAAGAAATCTAGGCAGAGAGGCACGCTCATGGGTGGAGCACACAGGGCATCCATACACAAAACCAAACAATACTTCAACCAAATGTTATTTTTATCCGTATGTAAACGGTAGCGCACTGAGAAAGCAAATCTGCCCTGCTCTTGCTGCAAGACTAGGATAAAAGAATTACTTAGCATCGCAAAGGGAAATAAATTTCTCAAGAGCCCAGCTGAAAACTCAAGCCCCACGCAGAAGGTAAGCTAAAGCAAATTGAGTGTAAGACACCCAGCCATGCACAGGGCTCCTGCAGATAGGATGGTTTCCAATCCATTAGGCCATTGGATCATGGACACAGCTGCCAACGCCTGCTCCGATGCCAGGAAGCAGCAGAGGGTTTGGAATCAGCACTGGATCTCTAGGCAGTGCTGCTGATTGCATTGAAAATGTATACAGCCTTCCAAAAAAAAAGTGTATGACTTTCTGAAAAAGTGTAACATGGTACTAAGACCAACAAATTCAGTGGGGAAAAGTTAAGCCAACTCAGCACTTTGGAAACATCCCAGTTGAGTTTCTGCCCAGTCGGTGGCCCTAAATCAGCCTCTGCGGAGAGCTGGGCCCCCTGTGGGGAGCTGGGCCCCTGTGGAGAGCCGGGCCCTGCTCTGCCAGGACAGGAGGTGCGGGTCGGCCCTGCCCTCTCCTGTGCATGGAGGCAGCAGATGACAGGGGCTGGGGGAGAAGATGCCATGGCCAAGGCAGCTCCAGGGACATACAGTGGCACAAGAGCTCCTGGATCTTTCAGGGGAGCCATGCTCCTGCCATTAAAAATAAGTGCGTGTCAGAAAACTGAGATTCAGAGACCCTCTCCTGTTTCCGAGCTGCGTCACGGGTTTCTCTCTTTGCTGAACTCATGACTTGCTCTGATCTGATTCAGCTTTCAAAGGACGATGAAAACTCCCGACTTCCAAACAAAAAAGTTTAACAGATCTTCTGCGCTTCAAAGTCGCTGGTTAAGCTACAAAGAGTTACTCACTCTCCACAGTCGCTGGCCACTGCCATTCCTGTAACAGCGTGATACCCATCTAGCACACACAGACACCAATGCGCTTTAATTTAATCCACAGGTCTCTCTGACCCCGGATAAAGGACTGACTTTAACCCTACGCTGCTGCTGCAGCGACAAGAAAAGCTCCGGAGGAGCAACGGAAAGAACTTGTTTCTCCACCTGAAAGCACCCATAATTAGGAAATGATGGATGTCGCTAGTAAAAGTGAGTGATGTTTCTCAGGAGCTCTCTCATCTGTAACTGCACTGTTTTCAGATAAAATAACCCTTTCTGTCAGGCAGTGTCAGGAATGTCTACAGCCAATCAGTCACTCTGCTATCCAGCAAAAAAAACCCAACAATATGACGTTCTTGTCATAACATCTGTAGCATACGCTGTATCAGCCCCTCTTCTTTGTGTACTTCATCAGTTTGGGTCTCCGACTCTAGCAACTTCAATATGCGTGCTCCTGAAATATGCAGATAAATTGAAACTCAACCCCACTGCATGTGAAACAGAACTTTGTTTCAACAAAACGCCTTTTACAACAGGGTAAAATGGCATTTGCCATCTGGAGTTAATGACTATCAATTAAAACTCAGGAGAAAGCCCCGCTCGCCACTCCTGCGTATTGGACAGCAAAGCAGAACCATCACACGAAGCAGCTTGGAGGAAAGTCAACAAGATAAGCGGGATCATTTCAAACTTGGACACCATAAAATTCCACGCTGTAGCAACTTCATCTACAAGACTTTAACAAACATTAAACGAAGAGAACAAATACCTAACACAATTAACTGAGATTACACATATGGCCTAAAGTCTCCGTGCCACTGTGCAAGTGCCAGGAGAGACTGTCCTGATGGAAAGGATGGGGCAGACCCACAACTAATGTGACCCTACAGACTGTCACAGCTACCATGGGAAATCACCCCTCGACCCCCTCTGAACAAGGCGGCCTCGTCAGCTTAATTGCACCAGCTCAAAACCAAAACACAACACAACTCCATCAGCATGATTAAGGAAATGGGGACAAATGAGCAAGGCAGGCCATTAGTCTTTGGGAATGCTTTCTGCTGTTACCTGTCAAGCAGTCTGCTTGTGGTTTAAAGTGATTAAATCAGACCTCAACAGGAACATTACTGTGAGGTTCTCAATATTCTAACCCAGAAAAACAATTGCACTGAATTGTCGCTAAGGTTCATGCAGCAGACCAGCGCTCTGAATGGTAACACAGTCCCCTTCTAAAAGTTACCTTACAAAATTTGATGGAGCTTAAAGAGAGAGTTAATGTTTCATCACTTAAAAGCCATTCTTTAAACACAGCCAATGTATATTAATGTTTAACCACTGCATGTTAGAGATTGTGTCTCACTATTATAAGCTCATAGCTATCACTTTTGCAAAACACTAAGAAGAAATAGATGCTGAAGTCACTGATCACATGCTTTCTGCTTATTGTGATGGGAAATAATCAGTGCCTCTGATTAGGTACATGTTTATTATATTACAAGGCAACGATCTCCTCTGAGCACCCAATGCAATCGATATGCTTGATGCAAAGGTTTCTTGAAGGGTATGAAGTTAAACACCTGTATCCTAGAAAACATGCTGGTGCTGCCAACAAAAGAAAATGCTGAAGCACTGAAGAAATTTAAACATTTGATTACAATGTTTTCTCTTGAATTCTAATTGAGAAAACAAATGTTTTACGTTATTAAGAGACACTACTCAAAGGGAAGCAATCTCGGTAATACCTGGCCCTTCTGAACTGTCGATTACCATTACCTGGAGGAGCACTGCCACTGACCTGAGACCTACCATTCAGAAACATCCTCCTCTAAAGAAAAGGATGGAAGTAGTTTACTGGACCTCAGAATAAAGCAGGTGGGAAGGGACTTCTGCAGGTCTCTAATTCAAATCCCTGCTCAAAGCTGGGCTAACTTAAATCAAACCATGTTGTCCAGAGCCTTGCCCAGTTGATTTCCAAGTACCTCCAAAGATGGAAGTGCCACAACCTCTTTGGGCCCTTGTCCCAGTGCTCTTTCACTCTCAAGCTGAACTTCTGGGACTTCCCTGCACTCTGTGAACTTTGCCTCTTTTCCCTTGTCTGTGCTCCTCCCACAGAGCCGGACACTGCCAACACCCCAGGCACCCACTGACCCTGCTCACACATCCCCTGCTCCAGTCCCTGCCCAGCCACATCATCCACCTGATGAACTCCAGGTTTCAGCACCTTTCTTGACCTGCTGATGTCTTTCTCATACTTGGTGGGATCCAAGATACAGCCTTGCCATAAACCGGGAGGACCTCTTGTCCCTCCCACCACTGAGACAGCAACCAACCACTCAGTTTCCTCATCCACCCAGCTCCAACGCCCTCCACATCTCATCCATCCTGCAGACCCCAGCCACATCCAGGGATGCCATCAGCCAACACACGTGCCCTGATCCAGCATCCCCGCAGCTGAACACAACTCCACGTCAAGGACCACAGCAGAACCATTACCTCTAATTACAGTTCTCTTAACATACTCCAAATGAAGGTTGTCCTCTCTGCAACTCTCAGCTGATGCACAGGCAGTGATCCAGGCCGGGTCCCAAAGTGCTCCTCCACAGCTGTGCAGCCCTACCCATGTCCTCAGCATTCTGTATTTCCTCATTTCAGCTCATTCAGTTTTACGCTGCAGATTTCCCAATGCTTTTTTTTTCTCAACCCATTTAATTCAGAACTACACAACGCCGGAGCCCCTCTCAGTTTCAGCTTACTTGCAGACTTAGTAAGTATTCCCTCGTCTACATCAGTAAAGAGAACAGCAAATAAAGCTCAGCCCAAGACAAACAGGGGTGTAATCACACATTTTCTTATGCCACCCCCCTCTTCTTGCTCAGATTTTCACAGCAAGTTATAGATTACCACACCTCAAACACGGTCTTAAAACAGTTACTTGTTTGCTATATAATTAAAGACATCTATTTCCCTATTCCACAGAAACACCACAATAGGTTATGCTAAAAGTTACTGAACAAGGTAACACCACAGGTACTGCTCCCCCAAGTCCTTCTCATCTTTTTATCCTCCAGACTCCTAGAAACCCATTACAAATTTCGTTCCAATTCTCTAAGCGCTGCAGTTACAGTAACTGCTCTGTAATTCCCCGCATCTCCCTTTTTCACAGCCAGGTACTGCATTTGCCCTTTTTGGTCCTCCAGGACCTCTCCTGCGCTTCACGATTTCTAAAAGATAATTGTAAATGGTTCAAAGGTTGCCTGGCTAGTTGCTGGTGTACCCTAGGGCAAATTTCATCAGGCTCTGACTATCTGAATACACCTATATCTTATCTGCTTTTCCTGATCTATCCTTCTCCTACTTTGCACTTTACTCCTATCACTTTATTTAAATTTATTTTAATTAATGTGAAAAAACACTCAGGCGATACAATAACTACATGAAATCCATTTAGTATTTTATCTTTCAGTTATAAAGTTAGCAAAAAAACCCCAAAACCCCAGACTATTCATCTACCGTAACTCCAGCTTTTTGGAGATGCAGAAGAACACTTAAAATAAAATAAAAACCAAGACTGCAAATGGCTTAGACCAACGTTCAGCTTCGATGTCTGAAGGGAAAACTTGACGAAATGTCAATCAACTCCTTGTCTGCAAAGAAAGACTTAAAGCTAAATCTAACTGCATTTTAGCAGGGACACTTGAGTGATTAAAGCAGCCTGTTTTGGTTTGAAACTTTAAAAAAAGCCAACACTTCCCCAGCAGATAAAACATTTGATAAGCAAATGCATTATTTCCTGTACCATCACCTCAGTTACCCAGCACTGATCACTGCCAGGGGTAGGGAACCGAATTAGACTGACCACTGCTCCCAACCAGCGCAGCAAGTCCCACTTCTCTGTGAACACAGACAGGGACCTTGAAGCACGTTATGATTTTAATGCACCCACCTGCTCTAGCTATAATTTACCTTTCATCAACTGGAAATTACCATCCTCATAGCCGAGACATGGCACCTTATTACAGGAGCATAGCTAGTCTGCTGCTATGCAAAGCAAACCAGACAGCCTTAGATCATCCTCTGTGATTTCTGTTTTGTTTTTCAGCAAAACGAACCAGGCACGGTTGTGTGCTGTTACCACGTCTCAGCTGAAGCACGGTAACTTCTTAAACTGCTCCATTTCCAACCTCAAAGACACATCAGTCTCTGCTCCGTGATCCCCTAGGCAGAAGATGCAGCGCTAATGGAGATTCTGGCTGTCATTCTCAAAAGCAGTTAGTGATTTGAATGCCTCCATTTCTAGTGTACCCAACCTGAAATACCTTAAAAGGTCCAATTTTCAGGAAATGATGAACACTCAAAAACTGATGGGTGGTGGTACCTCCCTCCCTTCTTACCCAGTGTTTAAATCCAGAATTCATTTTACCTGATGTTTCTACCTAGAAAATCCTTTTGCAAGACTTAAAGCCCTAGTACAAGTCAAAAAGAAAAAGAAAAAATCATTTTCTTTTGCTAGCTGTAATGAAAATGCAACAAATCTGTGCATTCTTCCAGTTACACAAAATACAGCAGTCTGCTCTTGAATATGGATCTAGGAGTATTTTCTTCCAGAGTGACACAGTGAAAACCTTCTCTCACAAAATACTATAATCAGCTTTCAGTGAAACCTGCTTTACTGGACATAATAACAAGGCGTGATTTCCAGCACTGCCAGGCCAAAAAACCCACCCAGCATTTCCAGCCCATGTATTCCTGTATCTGTTCTTAAAATAGGTGCAACCACCAGTAATCCCTGTCTTGCTGCCTGCCTCCCCTTGGAAAGCACATCATAATTAGCAGAATCCTTAGAAATTATCCTTGAGTTAATGACAAACAGAAAGAAGGTATGAACAGAGAGAAAAATCCAGACCAGTGAAACACTGACAGTCTCTGCTGCTGTTTCTTATTCTGCTAGTGGGAAAATTCAGACTTTTTTCAGTCAGAGGAGTTTGGTATCACAACTGTTCAATCACAGCTCCGCAAACCTCATTATTTCAGGCCTCTCTGGAAATGCAGAGCTTTGCCTGAGAGCACGACGTGTATCTGCTTGATGTGGGGCTGCCCCCAGGGATGGCACAGTCAGCTCATGCCCAGCACACAGAATCCCAGGATGTGAGGAGCTGGAAG
>NW_010183346.1:0-31500 GCF_000695765.1 Mesitornis unicolor
CTGTGATTCTGTGATTCTGTGATTCTGCAAATCCTTATGTAGACAATAAAGCAACATTTGGATTTGTTTTATCAGTTCCTTGCATTCAGTTGTCTTTTCCCCAACTGGAACAGCCAGGAGTAGGATTTTTGCCCCATAAACAGTGTAGAAGGAGAGTTAGGCACCTAAAAATATTAGCTTATGGAAAACTACAAGTTCACTGGCATGCCATTTGCACCTTATTAGCAGAGGTTTTTAGGCACTTGAAATGCAGGCACCAGCTTGAGAAATGTTTCGAGTGTCTTGATGAGTCTTGGTGTTTAAACTGTTCATTTCCTTAGTCCAACCTCTAAAATATATGGCTCCATTTGCTTATGGCCCATAGATGTTGGACAATTTCAACTCCAGAAGACCATTTTGTCACAAAGTATCTGGAGTTGAACTTGGAAAAAAATCTGTTGGCCTGTCAGATGTGACAGTTATATTGAAATGAAGACTCTTTAAAAACTAGAGAAACCTGCAGACTGCTTCTTTGATGTTTTATGCCTGCATTCCTATCCCACTTCCCTCCCCTATTTCTTTACCAGATTTGTTTGTTGTTCACAAATTGCTTCTAGATTGTGTATTTGACCATCTTTTATAATCTGCTGAAATTAAGTGCTAATTATTTTTTTTCACATCACTACTTTTGCTTCCTAAGCAGAGGTAAAATATCTCTAAAGAGACAAACTTGAATGGTATTAGCCTGAAACTTCCAACAGATTAATATTTGTGAAACTTTCTAGACACATTGCTTTCTGTGCAAATCTTTGCAAATTGGAAAAAAAAAACAACAAACAAAAACCAAAACAGTGGTGAATGGAGTTAAATCCGGTTGGAGGCCAGTCACAAGTGGTGTTCCCTAGGGCTCAGTGTTAGGATGAGTTCAGTTTAACATCTTTTATCAACGATATGCAACACAATATGCAAATCGGCATTCTCTCCTCCCAGTATGATGCTCAATTCTGGATTTCATTCTTTGTGTTTAGGACATGCTGGATTTGAGAGCTTGTGACAACACTTTCAGAGAGTGCTCTTGTCATACGAACCCTCAGTTCCCACTTCTCTCTGTTCCTCTATTTAGTCCTAGTTTCCTCCCCACTAACTATGCAGCAACCACAAATCAGCCTGTCTGCTTTTTGAAGCGAAACTTTGTATGCAAATACTCTTGATGGTTCCATGTGGAGACAGATACATTGGGCTCTTATAATAGTTCATCAAATCTGTTACTGGATACACTCTGAAGTAGCTCTGCCGTCTTCTTTTTCTTTTTCTTTCTATACCTTGAGTTGTCCTGTATTGCTTTTCTTCAGTCCTTCAGACAACCTCCTTTTTTTCTAGGATTTGAATCACTCAGAATGGATGTGTAGAAAGAATAAAGAAAATAAGTGCTTATTCCATGTCCATCAGAAAGAAGAGACTCTGATGATAGATCTCACCATTGTCTTCTTAATGTTGTGGTGTAAGAAAAGAAGCCACAGACTCAAACAAATTACTGCACTTAGTTATACAAGTGTTTTCAGTGTTCAGCTTTGCAAAGTAGGGTAGGCCATAGTCTACCTATAAATACCCACAGTGCAGGTTTTAATAATGACCCCCTATTTCTGTTCAAAATCAAGTTTTGTTATTCCTTCAACTCTTTTCCTACCACACAGATAAGATGGTTGAATCCCAATAGATCTATGCAATATAAATAAATTTAATCAAGAAACTCAGAGGACTAATCAGCTGAAGATAATTACAGGATATTTTTAAAGTATATAATCATATAATCCTTACATGAGTTTGCTACAGTAATATCCCATGATTTTTATTAAAGGAAACACAAACCACTTTAAATAAACAATGTTTCTGCAATTCTGTGCTTTAGCACCTAATCCCATGCTGCTGTTTTACTAAATAATGTTTTCCATGCAAAATAATGACCTAGAGGTCCAGAATCTCTTCAGGTCTTTATGGTCCTTTCTGGATAACCTTGCCAAAATATATAATCACTAATATATTTATAATATGATTTGTATTACTATACCTGCTTAATAATACTAATTTTAATTTTTGGGTAGACTTGCTTGTATAGGACCACATTTCTGAAATATTTATTAAGCTTTTGCTTGATTTAGTCTTTTTCTCTATTTAAATTCCAGTCAACAGTAATTGCAATTTTACCCAAGTAAAGATAAATTTTGACTTTGAGAGTTCCTTCATGACTTGCCACATGCATTTTCTCACCGTCTTGCAGTACCTAACAGTGACTTATGTGAGTATAGGTAACTATTCCAGCACAGAGCATGTACAACTCCAAAGTTTATAATGCAAGGGTATCCACAGGAAAAAACACTGTGATCCTGAAATATCAGCTTTTAGATAAATGTATCTTGCACATTGATAAGAACACAATTAAGGCTGAAATTCCAAAATCCTAGGAGCATTTTTGTGTTTCAGTGTTTAGAGACTCGTAGGTATTATTCCCTGTGTATCCAATTAGGGCATGTCCAGAGAAATTATTCTGGCTGCAGCAGATCTGGGTTAAGCCAAAAGTTACTTCTCCCTCAACGCTGCAGGTTTAACTATTCACTTTCTCACTAAACCCCACTCTTTGACATGGGGGTTGAAAACTTTCCTCTCATCATCAAGCTCCACAGATTTGTTGTTGCTGGTGTTCACGCTGTTCCCTCCTCTGGGCTGTTGTCTCACCTGGCCACCCTGAAGGCCATGTAGCTTCCCCAGCACTGCAACAGTGCACGTGATCATGAATCCACTGCAACACTGATCAGCAAAATGACAAGAAACATACTAAATCCAGGTCACCATTGAGTGTTGTGTGGGCTGGGGTTGAAGATTTTTAGAAAGAAAGGTGCTTTTTATTCCTTTTCTTCTCCTGATTTGTGAATAACCTAAATGTTCTAAGGCAGTCTTCTTGCTATTGATTTTTATTAAACAGGGTCCTTCTAGAACCTGTCTTGAAGTGAAATGGTATCTTGTGAAAAGCAAGTAACATTCTGGGACAAAGCAGAGGTGTATTTAGACCTTTAAAAATACTATCCAGGACAAAGGAAAGGAATGGCAGGTGCTTTTATTTATAGGAAAGGATTAAGCTAAATGCACACTGAGGCCTGAAGAGATCTGTTTTCAGGGGTAGGGCAGACAGCCAGATGGGGTGTGTAACTGAGATGAAGAAAGGAAATGTAAAGATTAAAAAATTTCAGGAGTTAAGTTAAGAATGAGATATGGAAAGCAAAGGGAGAATGCCAAAACAGTGTAATGATAATAGTAGTCCTTGACAATACGGAAGGTCAAAGTTAGATGTCATTTCCCTCCACTGTAATGGAGCGTTACTATCGTGACCTTAGATTAATTGTTTGATTTCTTTGTGCTGCATTTCCTTGTGCAAGAAAATCTCTCTACAGGACTGTGAGGATAAATAAGCTGAAGACTATAAGACAGACAGATACTCTAATAGTAGGGACAATATGAATAAATTATATACACAGGAGAAAGAAACAGAAATATCAGAAGAGTTTGAAGTGAAATTCAACTTGCAGATCTCTATTTCCAAGCCAAATTTAACAGTGCAGCTGAGTCTAGATGGGTAATATGGGACTGAAATATGCAGGAAGCTGAATTGACTCAAAAAGATCAGAGGTGGTACAGGAATGAGACACTAACTTAAGATTTTATCTAGAACAATATTTAGGTTATTCAAGATTCCTTATTTGAGGAAGGAGTAGAAGGAAGAATATTTAGAAGAAGCATTGCACTGTATTTCAAAATAATACACTTAAAATATCTAATTTGTGAATATATTACCTGCCACTAAACACATACACATAGCGAGTTGGATTTTTCTGTAGGTAATAGAAAAATATTCTTTCATTAAGCTAAATAAGTCACTATATTGTGTGAAAAATGGTCAGTAAACACAGATATTAAAGAGAGATTCTCCTCACTTTCTTGTGAGAAGCCAGAAGGTCTTTATTTCATTGTTACGGAAGCTCCCATGAGATGCTTTTTGTGATGGGCATATTCACAGTCCCTTTGGGACAACATTTATTATTACAAAAGGTATCACAGCATTTGAAATCAGAAGTAAAAAATTTATTACAGAGTTTATGAGGAGAATATGAATCTCCAGTGAATACAGTGCATAGAGAAGTGAATTTATTATAAACTGTATAAATAAGTACTTCTTTGAATACTTGACACACTCTGTTATGTCTTGTAAGTAAACTTTTTACATCAAATTCCAAAGTCCGGAGATCAAGCTGACCTCAAAGACCTAATCTTTTATTATATATGTGAATTATGGATTATCTATCTAGGCCTTGACTCAGCAAAGTATTTCACCATAAATTCAACTAATTTTAAATTCTTTGGTGAGATAAAGTGGTAACAGCACAATGCACTATCCTGTTTTATTGAATGATGTTATAAGTAATAAGTTTAGTTGTTTACTTTCTACATTTTTGAAGAAAGAACTGCTGATAACCAGTTTTGATGCCAAGGTTTTATTTTCAGACTTTTTATAATATGGCCTATGGCTCTCCTTCCATAAATACTTAATTACTGAAGAATAAATCCTCACATGAGTACTATTTTGCAGATCAATAAAACTATGCATCCTAATGAGAATATGAAATTATTTGCTTAAGCATATTTGAAGGATGAAGATGTAAATCTACACAGGGAGTTAAAATTTGGCTGTACAAAAAAAAAAACGACTGATACTACTCTGTTTAAGTATTACAACTAATTCTATAAAGAAAGACTCTTTGCTCCTGGGAGTATTCAATGGAAGAAAATTGTTAATGAGAAAGGCAGGAAAAAACCTCCAAGATGGCAGATCCCCGACTCTTACAGACAGCAATATTGACAGTGTCAAAAGACCATTGTATTACTACAAATTAAGGATAAATTATGTCTTTCCTACCAGAAATATTATGCTTGCAGTGGTCACCAGATTAATTTTCTCAGTGTCTCCCAGCTGCCTACACTGTGCATCTAGTAAAAAATTCTGCCTTTATTGAAATCAACAGCAAAATGCTAATTGCTAAGAGTGGAGACAGGATTTTGCCTTGGATGAAAACCTGCATCACCAGACACAGTAAAGTTTGTTCTCTGGGAGAAGAAAAAAGGGAAAATATTTCTGAGATTAACATTAAGGCTCTGAATAATATAGCTAATACTTCATGATCAGATGACTCCATGCTCAGAGCTGCATGTGCACCCAGCCAACTGTGGTGCTAAAAGGAACGTTCAGGATATAGAGCCAGATGTGGTGATGACATGAAGTAGCAGCTGCTTTGGAATCTGTACTGCCATACCAGATAAAATCTGTCCCATGGAGGTTAGCCCGACTGACCTCTGTGTGTATGTGACTCACAGTCCTTAGTGGTGAAGCCATCAGAGGAGTCTGGTCTAGCAGCAACAGTCAAACCCACAGAGAACGTGGTACACACTGCCAGTCTTCTCTCAGGTTTCTGATTCCTTAACTCAGAATAAGACAAAAATAATTTAATTTAAACAACAGTATGGCTAGGAGTCACAGAAAAAAAAAGTGCAACAGTTTACACATTTTTAATATATTGTCTTTCAGTTACTCAGTGATGGGTGAAACAAAAAAACTGTTCAAAATACTGTGCTCAAAAAATAGAAGCATGTGCTCATGCTACTGAAGAAAATATTACTCCAGCCTCTACCTGCTCATGCACTGAAAGGAAGACTTTTTAAACTCAACGTATTTCCATATAGCACTAGGCAATTATTTTTACACTAGTACCTTTATTTTCGTCCTCAGTACAAATGGAGATAATTTCAGTTCTAGTAAGGGTGAAACTTAAAAAGGTTGGCAAATGAACTGTTGTAGTGAAAGCACTCATAAGTTCTCTTGCTATGCAAACCTCTTGATTGTAAACATCTCTGGGAGTTTTCTATAATTCTTTGTGGTCAGATGGTAAATACCATAAAAATGGCCTCTCACAGTGTTTTTCTGGCCTTGCTTGTTTGTGGTCCCAGAGAGCTCCCAAAAGAGCACAATGAATAAAGAATCTGACTGAAATTTTTAGACCTCAGGGAAGATTTCCACAAGATTAATTTAGAAGAGACATTTGGTGGGTGAAGTGTAGGTTGCTATTATGGCTCTAATACTAACTAGTGGTAGAAAAGACAACTCATGGACTTTTGCAGTCCTAAGGCTGGTTCTGAAGGCTTGAGGTTAGCCAGTACTTGGTCTTGTGAATCATTCACACGAGACTGAGTTTTTCATCAGACATCTTTACAACAAAAATTCCCTTCTAGGAAAGTAATTCTGGGACAGCCCCTCAATGCATTTTGATAGATGCTTCTAGGCTTCCAGACTGGTATAAAGCCCCTGAACAGTGGCCAGAATCTATATCTGGACCAATTCTTCAGTTGTTTCCTCCCTCTTCTGTAATCCAGTTTAGCCTCTGCTGTGCCGGTTTGTATTTATCCTGCAGAATGGCTAAACATTTTAATTCTGAAAGAAATCTCCACATTCCCAAGCAAACTGTGTGCCAGAGAGGTAAGTCATGAAATAATATACCTTTGCACAGAAGCCAAACATGTGGCAACCATCTGAGAAAGGAGGCTATGAAAGCAAGCGCATGTTCTGCTACTGCAACAAGAGTTTTGAAAAATTACTGTTGCCTTCTGGCCTGTAAAATAATGCAAGTTTAAGCAATACCCTACAGTAAATAGTTTGTCATTTTCCCATGCAAGTTTTATAACTTTCCTCTGTTTATGACTTCAAAGGCCCTATTTGCTGAGCTTCCCAGTGTTTTCATATGCTATAATTTGTAGAATAAGATGAGATTTTTTTGTGTTTTTAATGTGGTTAATAATGCCCTACTAAAAAAGAGATATCTATATTTCCAATGCAATATTCATGTTTTCAAAACAATATATATGGATGTTCACTTCCAGTTGATTTCATTGACATTAAAGATTACATATAGTATTACCATTTCTCTATGTAAATATCCTATAAATCAAATCTACAAATTTCTAGCACTGAGACTGTAATCTGCTTTGAAAATAGGGGTCATTCCCTGAATTTTATCATACCTCACTGAGCAAATTTAACAATGAGTTTTTGTAATTAGAGTTAAGTATGTGAAGCAAAACATTGCCACATTTCTGTTACGGTTGCTGCTACTTCTTTCTGTTGTGACAGAAAAAGAAAGCACGAGTTAAGATCACCAAGATGATGTTTGGAGGATGAGATTATGTACTTTGTATTTTGATTATGATTCTGCGTCAGTCTGCAGATGATCTAATACAACCTTATTCTGACCTGAAAACATAAGAAACACAAAACAAAGCATTAGGCAATTTAGTCTAAAACTTAACAGTTAGGACATTTCCTTCTGCTCCCAGATAAAATCTTTCTTTCAACAATTCGACTCACTGCTTCCCGTCTTGCGCTAATGGACACAGAAGACTAATTACAGACCTTCAGACATGTATTTGTAGAGGATACTTGTGAGCTCTTACATTATGATTTTATACTAACTTTTGAGTTCTTGTCTTTTGACTGCTTACGTAACCATTCAAGGGCCTTTCCTGCAGAAGGTAGTATAAAAATCCAGAGAGTGTATGGAATAATTAGTTTATGGTAATGTATTTGCTTCCCAGCAGCTCCAGGATCTTCAGCCTCTTTAGGTCATTGCCATAGACAAAGTAGAAAAATAAGGTTTTGATTGGAATGTTTATAGCCTCAGAAAAATTTCTATAAATAGCTCTCCCCAATCATGTTGAGCCATTCTCCACTTCAAGTGTTTATCAGGGCATTTTTTCTTGTTCGTGTCTGTCTTCCATTTTCTTATTAGAAAGAAGTGTTGTTACACAGGCAGTATCTAGCTAGGATTAAAAGGGATTAAAAGGGAGTTGTATGTGCATGTTCAACGGAGAATGGACCTTTTATGTTGAATTCAAAGGGATTCAGCTGACACATGAACAGGCTTCATGGGCCTGACTTAACATGTATTTCAAACTACAGATATAAAGATTTTTCTAAAGACATGGTGAGAAAATAACTGTCCTACATCAAGCAAGCTGGGGAAAACATGAAAAAGTACACAAAAGAGCACTTCAATGATTAAGTCTACATGTAATAGTAAGCATTTTTTAAAAAAAATGCATGCTTTAAATACCATGTTTATTGGCAAGAGCTAAGATGTAGGGAGAAGTATTTTATGCACCACAATGTTTAGTGTGACTATATGGTTCTGTACCTTTCATCTTTTAATATTGACATTTTTAGTCCTTCTCTCCCCCATCCCTTGCTTTTTCAGTGTTAAAAATCTGTGCATATTCTGTTCCATCTTCACAGATAGTTGTTTCTATGGAAAAAATAAATTCACTCAAAAGACATGCAGCTAGAAGCATGAGGATCACATCCTTTCCTGAAAAGCTATACCAAATTAATCAGCTATACAAAAATGTGCCATTAGTCAAAAGGCTGAAATTAACTTAGTGAGTAGAAAGACTAAATAGAATACCTGCATCTTTTGGAAACAAGTCAAACTCAAGACCAGCTTCAATCTCAGTCTAGATTTTGTGCAGAGTTCTTCCAACCAAACTGGGACAACATTATCTCATATTGAAGTTCAGTTCAGAGAGTGTGTGTCTGTGAGGAGGGTATGCTTTCATATTGTTCTGCTTTGTATATATTTCTCATTTCTTCCTTTTTTTTTTTTCCCCTTGTCTGGTGGGCAATACAAACCTTAAGATTTAAAAATGTCCATAGGAATATCTTATTACCAGTGATAATTTTCACAGAAAATCTACATCTCTTTGAAAAGAAAAATTGGAGATGTTCGTTGTACACAGTAAAATATACTGTCAGTATTCACCATCTTTAGAACCTGTTGGAATTATTGCAACAGTAGGATGAAAGCAGCATGTCCTATGTGGACAGAAGTATTCTTTCTTCTTCAGCATTTAATTAGCTCTGTAAAAGTGAGGAACTTCATTTATTCAACTGGTATCCAAAACTATTAGTTATGGACCAATCCAAAATCTCAAGTTTCCACTTGGGACTATAGCTGAATAGTAAATCAAACACACATGACATAAACAAGTGTTCTTCATTACAAAGGCTTTCTAGTATAATTTGCATCTTAAACCCAACCTAACAAACTGCACAATTTTGCTGGCTAAGAAGGGCAGTATGCTGCTTATTAATTTTCCTCATTTCAAAGAGTGTTATTTCTAAAATTACCTAATGAGATCTTTTTTTCTCATAGTCTGTGGGTGTTCACTTACTCCAAACTGTTTTGTCAGAATTCTAGATTTTGGATCTTATGTTTGTGATAATGATGTGATATCACTGTGCAACTAGGCACCAACTTCCATTTGTCCTGCCATTTTAACTGTTCTCTGAATATTGTTCCATTACACATCCCTAGAGCACAGAAAATCTTAGGCGTTTATGCTTCTTCTGGAAACTTGCTAGAAATATAATTGTGTTATGCTGTCTTGGAGTTTCTTCCTAATCTGTTCTGCAAACAAGATGAAAGACAGTCAATATGCAGCATTTAACCTGGACAAGAAGTCAAAATTCCTTTGTTATGCAGTCTGTGAAGTAAAAAAAAAATAAAAATCAGAAATTCAATGTTGAAAAGAGGTGGCAAGCTGTCTCAACATTTCTTTGGCTGTGGAAGGACTATGACAGCAGATGTATGTTTTCTGCATGCCATTAATTTTATATTACCTTACTTTCCAACATTTGTTTACTTAAGTAGAAACTTCCTCTTGAATGGTCAGGCATTCCAGCATTGAAAATTTGTGAAGTCTGTGGTTTTGTATTTTATCTGTGCTGCAATGTCCTTTTAAGGCATTTTCCAAAAAGGTTAGTTTCATGTCTGTTAATCATTTTTGTTTTCGTGACTGACACTAAGTAAAGAAGCAATATTCCAACAGAGTGTGAAATATCTGGCTATGTTTATTATTAACAAGACCATCTTTTAAGATGGTCTTGTTAATAATGCAAGTCACATACCAGTGCACAAGCTTCTCTTCTTGAAAAACTTTGTTCCTTCTGACGTCATTTCATCTCATGGGACTACCTTACAACTGTTACTCCATAAATTACTGCTGAATTATGCAGAGGAGCTTGCAAACAGATTTACTGTAAAGCAATTTTTGCTTAACAAGAAATTCTGTAACAGTTTTTCTGAAAAACTGATAAGAAAGCATGTTTTGTGCATGTTAATGATGTAATATAAAAAAGTTGCAGGTATTAAGGGGATCACATAGCCTAGGAGAGTTAAAGATTGCAGAGTGCTTTCCTATACTGACAACTTACGTAAGATTCTCTTTTGAAGTTGCATCCAAGATTAATGCCAGAGAAATTCTTTCCAATAACTTCAGTGGATCTTGCTTTTGTCAAAGACAAGATCTTCATACATCCACATAAGATCATCTTGCCTGGTCCTTATTTCAAAAACCTTCTGGTCTTGGTACTTTTTAATGGTATTTTCTTAAGTATTTTTGCTAACATGACTAATAGGAATTGGAACAGGAACATCAAACCTCTACTGGAAAAAAAACAGACCAAATGAAAAAAAAAATCACATGGTAAAAACTATTAATATAGACTTTTTAGTGACACATGGTTAAGTTAGAAATTGGCATACATTCCTGATTCACAAAGAATTACTGAGATTTTTTTTTAACGGGCTGAAAATATCGTCCCTAGCATTTGAAATTACAGACATTGGCCTTGAGCAAGCCTTGTTCCTGAATTCCTCAATGATCAACAATGATTGTCATTTGCAACCCACTTTGGCCTGCTCCTGTCAGCAACCACTCTGGAAACAAAAGGAGGAACACAGCCAGTGCACTGCTGCTGTTTATCTTTTTATATTGTTGTGTTTCACATCCATATATCTTCTGTCTTTTTCTATATTTTCTATCTGTTTTCTGTTTCCAGTACCTGAAAGGTGCCTATAAGAAAGCTGGGGAAGAGCTGTTCACTAGGGCATGTAGCAATAGGACAAGGGGTAATGGTTTTAAACTAGAAAAGTGTATATTTAGGTTGGATGTTAGGAAAAAGTTTTTCAATATGAGAGTGGTAGATCACTGGAACAGGCTGCCCAGAGAGGTAGTGAAGGCTCCATTCCTGGAGACATTCAAGATCAGGCTTGATGGGGCTCTGAGCAATCTGATTTAGGAACATTGTCCCTACTTACTGCAGAGGGGTTGGACTAGACGATCTTTAACTGTCTCTTCCAACCCAATACATTCTATGATTCTATGATTCTATCTGAAGATGAAGTGCCATTATTGGACAGTAAACAAAAGCACTTTTTTGTAAGTCTTCTTGAGAAAATTCTATGAGGAGTCAATTATTTTATTTGCATACAGACTAAATTAGTCCCAGACTAGATGAAGATACTTTGATAATGCACTGGCAAGAAAATGTATGGTTAATGTGGCACCTTCAGAAACTTGGCTGACAACACAGGCTGCAAGCTGCTATTACTATTCACAGTCTTTTAGACTTCACAGTACTTTTCATAGAGGATTTTTTTTTATTTCTAAAAGCATTGACTAATTGCTCTTGCACTAGCTAACACTCTAAATCTCCACATTACAGATAGGATAGCAAAGGTAAGAAATTAGGCAAACACTGGTATTACAGGATAGGAGCCATTGCGTCTATGGCCATAACCTGAATATAGTGCAGAAGTTCTGGATAGAGATTTGTCTTACCAGAGAGAAAAGAGAACTAGAGTTACAATAACAGGAAAATTTAATTGAAGCTTTTTGAATAAATCAGTTGAAAACAAAATCCTAATCTAATATATGTATAGTAAAGAAATAAGGAGGGATTTCCTTGTGTCTTACAGTTTGTGCAGCATGTATGAGGTAAGAAATGCTCTGTTCTTCAGCCAATGGAGATCTAGGGCTATGGATATTCTTCCATCAATGCTGGGTCAGCACTGTACAGAAAATTTCAAATAAGATTGCGAAGGGTAAAAGAGAGTGATGCCTTGCTGGGCACCACTCTAGTAGTTATAAGAAGTTTGATATAACATGCAAATTCATGTCTTCTTTGGCTAGTGATTTATTCCCAGAAGGAGAGAGGGTAAAGGCACCTTTGCTTCAGGCATTCTTCTACAACTTTTAACTATTTTTTTCATGTTTATTTTGTTTCAGCAAATTGATCCCAGTTTAATGATTCATTTATGATAGTTGCTCACCAGAAAAAGCAATATTCTGGCAGGAGAAGCCTTGAATATGTGTTCTAAATATGTCAGGTGTTAAAATACTTGCATTGCTTTCACTCCAGCACTTGGCTTCCATTCATACACAGCAGGACATAACTATTCCAACTTTTCTCAAGCCTGTAGTTCTTATTAATCATAGAACTAACCTGTACTGATTTTGCATGTAGTCCAACACCCTTCACTTTGGTTACTCAGAAGGTACAGGAAACAGCCTTAGCTTACATACAGATCAAGGTGAGTAATAGATACAGCCAAAGCCAAATATGTCTTGAACATGTTGGACTCAGTGTTAACAAAATAGAAAGATGATTTAATTGTGGTTTACAGTGGAAGCATCAAAATCGCTGCTTTCAGATTTGATGTTCTAGTAGGCCTCTGTCTGTCTGTGTATACCAACTTTTCTTCAAAGATGACAAAATACTTCAGAAAATATTAGACCAAATCACAGAAGTGACAGGAGACTAGAAAAAGTGACAGGAACGTAGGTCTTTTGTCTTGGACCACACAAAAAAAGTCAGAAATTGAATTCAATGTTTGGCAATGTAAAATCCATGGTTTCAAGTCATCATTTTTCTCTTCTTCCTGTTTTGACTTGATTCCTTATATACGTTAAAAGTGCCTTGCTTTTTTTGCTGATAATAGGTGGATCTAGTTTTCCATGTGGTGGTCCAAAATCTGAGGAGATCTTAAATGCATTATTATGGCCTGATCCAGGATAACATCTGTGGAATTGAGTGGATGGATTCCAATTCAGACTTTGGAGTACAGTCAAGTGAAGAGCTCCATTTAAAATTTCCATGCAAGATACGCAAAGTATTAGTGCTTTGATACTACTTTCAAAAAAAAAAATCCTTAATAGAGCTAGAATCAGATTTTGTATTCAAAAGCAAAACAATTGGGTCTTAAAAGTCTTGCCTCTCACCCTTTCTCTCTATATGTTTATATAACCAATGAAAGCTATACCCTTTTTTCTTATCTTAGTTCTCTCACAGGAAAATAGTCACAGTTTTTCTTTTCCAGAAAACATGTTTACTAGTACATAAAACCATATTATAACTGCCATTTTAGTGAGTCAAGAAATTGCTATTGCTGTATATTCAAGGACTGCAGGATGTTTAGTGTAACAGACATAAGAAAAAATGTGATTGTTGATTAAAACTAGGAGAGCTGCATTGTAGTTCACTTTATATACTTTGGTTTTTCCATTCATTTTCAGAGCAATCTCAGTAATAATGTGTTTTATAATGCCAGTGTCAAATCATAATTAGGACCCTTCCATTCTCCCTTTACAAACACAGAGAAAAAAAGATCATTATTACAAGGAAGTTGATGTGACATGTACTAGCTTACTCATGATTAACGTTTAAGTGGACATTTCTGAAGTTAAAACTCACTCTTCTCCATGGAAATGTAACTGATTCACACCTCTTAAGGCACAAAGGAGGATAAATTACCCATTGAGAGTCTGTAATAATTTAAGCCTAAAGGTTAAAGCTGATTTCAATTAAATCAATAGTAAAATCTATTTACTTCAGGGTCAATGGTGAACCACTGCAATCTTCCCATGAAATAACTCACTGTTAAAATTATTAGTAGAAATAGGAGAGTAGAAAATTTCTGATCCCACAGAAAGTTTCAATAACAATTCAAAAAAATCACACTAGTCAAAATTTTTTCTCATTTTTCACATTAAAAACACTAAACAACCACTATATTCTGCACCTAAATACAACTAGATTTTTAAAAAAAAAGTAAAAAAGGAAATGTTTTCAACCAATACTGCATTCAAAGTCCACATAAGTCTCAAACCAAAGGAAAATTCTCAGTGCACAGTACAAAATTGAAGAGTGAAGGAGACAGAAAAGCAAATGTTACATTAAAAGCAACACAAGGTATTTGTAGCTGCAATTTTTTAAAATTTATAATTATCAGGCAACCTGGCAGTTTACAAATAGTAAAAATAAGATGAGAATTACTGTTAGAAGAGTGTCTTTATAATGACACTTTTCTCCCACAAAGAAAATGTACTTATCTGAATGCCTGTTTATCCTCCTTACTTTCTTTTCAAAATATATTGTCAAAGAAGGGTGTTTCATATCTTATAGATGACACCTTATCCCCTTGGATACTTTTCTGTTTCTGCTTGAAGGTTTAAGAATTAAGAATCCCATAGCTTCATCAACACCCCATGCATCTGTTTAAAAGAATATTTTGCAACTGATGGTGAGAAACTGGAGCTCCAGTGTCATTTTGATTGCTTCATTAAGCTATAGGAAATATTAGTCATAATCTTTTTTCTTTTTCAGATTCTATTACTATTTCATTTTTTAAAAGGAACAGAAGCATTTCTGTATTTGGAAGTTGCATTATACTCAGTATTATTTGAAGAGAATAAAATATCTAATAAGTAATGGAGAGGATGTTGGCCAGTATATCACAAGGCCTGTTTTCCCCTTAGACAGAACATGCCCTTGATTTAAAGACACAATAACTGTGAGCAATAGAAAGTAAACTTTAACAAGAAGTCTTTACAGTCCCCTATAAAAATCACTAGAACTGAAGTGTTCACAAAATCCTGTCTGTAAGCTGACAATAGCTGAGCTAATGTTACCAATCTGTGCTTTTGCATTCCTCAGCAAAATATATTTCTACCTGCAAACTTGTCACACAGACCACCTAAACCAAGAAAATGTGAAAAAACAAGGTTGTGTCACTATCACCCTGTTGCTCCATCTTTACCACTAGTTTCATTTACTACGTGAATTTTTAAAATTCAAACTGGTAACTCATATAATAGGGAGTTCATGTAGTTATGCTTTTTGGGAATCAGTATTATTAATTGGTATTTATTAGTCTTTATGATTATATATTTACAAGTACTTACAATCTTTAAGATTCTGCATAATTCATCATGCTTTACTAGATGTATAGATGAATCCGTATGAATGTAACATGTTTAGAATGTATTATGTCTAACAGAATGTATCATGCTGTTGTCTCTGATGCTGTAAATTACTGACGTGTCTTTTAAGCACTTCTGTCACTTCCTAAAAACATGGTCTTCAGGGCCTGTCTGACTGTATGTGTGTGTGTAAGAACAGTGGCTAGCACGTTGTGGGCATCACTGGAATACAAATGACTGATTCTATTGTATGTAGCACTTCTTGTGCTCAGCAGCTCAAAATGTTGCATTTGTCATTATGATTAAGACTACAGATGTTCTCCATAGTGAGTATCACATAGTGAGAAACCGTACTGAGAAAGTCTGGCAGCTATCTAACATCTTGTTGTCAACTGACTGTAAAGGACTTTCCAGTGTTATATATACCACAGAACTCATTGTGCAGATGGGGAAACTGAGGAAAAAAAGGATGAAGTGTCTTGCTTGTTAAGCTAGTGCTGGAAGCAGCAGGAAAAAAACCCTGAAAACACTTTCAATAATAATTTGCATTAATTTAGATTATTAAAATGCTTGTATACTTACTTCATCATTGCCTTTATCAGGTCATCCATACTAACAAGCTGTATTAAATTCACTACTTTGTTGTGCAAATTATAGTATATTATTTTTTAATGTATTGTGAATGTTTTCCTTAAGCATTCAATATACAGGGCTCAAACTGACCTCTCTTTTGACCTTGAGAAAATCTTGTTTCTCAATTTAGAGAACAAAATTAAGTATAGACATCTTTTGTTGCTAAAATAATCTTCATATGAGCGATTTTCAGAATTTAAAAGTATAGAATAGAATAAATACCTTCTCATTCGTTCTTTACTAGTTTTTCTCAATATAAATTTTCTCTGTTTTTTTTACTAAGAAATTCTGTATAACTGCCATTATTTCTGTAGCTTTCTTCTACTTGTAACATAACTTTGCTATCCATTTTGCTGCCTCCATTTCAGCAAAGTCATTAAATGCAAACCTATGCTTCAATGACTATAGATGCTTTAAATATATTCTTAGCTTAAATCATATGTGTAGGTGGTTTTACAGAATATCCAATAGCACAAAAGGTTTGGGGCTTACATGCAGAGTAGCTTTCTGACCTGGAAATAATAATCTCATCCAACTTTCTTCTTTCAAATTACTCTTTTTAAAAAGTTCTAGCAGTGAAACTATCAATTTATCATCCTTATAGGCTGAAGTTGTGTCTGTGACTACCTTTATAAATTATTTTTAAAGAATTACTATGTCTATAGTCTGCTGGTTTCAGACATGAGGTATTTAAATTTCTGGTATCGTAAAAACATGGCTATCTGATATAAATTGAAATAACAATGTTTTGTTTCTACTTTTATTATTGTCTGTATTTTAATATCAATTGTACCATTTTCTACACACCTTCTTTATGTACATTTTACCTTTATCTTTTCTTCTACACTATTTTGTGCATCTGTGTTTGTTTTCCTTACAAGTAATATTTTCATTAAATATGAATTTTAAGCCATCATCAGATAATCTGCAGCTTTCCTCTTTGGAATGAAATAATCTATCTAATATGAAATGTTATCTTAAGTACTTCTGCCTGTACTTTACATGATGACAATATTATGCAAAAGATGTTGGGCGACAGGCTGTGGGAGGAAGAAGGAAAAGAAGTTGTTACTTACTTTGTCTTTTGCTTTGAAAAACAATGTGATTTTAACCATCATATCTCTTAAAAATGTAAGTTACATTGACTGGTTTATCATTGATGTCCAATTCCAAAGCTTATTGGAAACCTGTAGGAGTCTGTCCAGTAACTTTATTAACTATGCTTAAACCTTGAATAGACAGTGTTTTGCAGTACTGTTTCTGTCAGGTATCCTGAAAATATCTTTCTTAGTACATTCCCCCAAACTGTTTCTTTCTTGGGAAATAGCATGTGATTGGCACATTCAAGATTGGACTTAGAGTTACACTTTTGTGTGATTAAAGGCTACAAAGAAGTGGGTCTATTTTTGACATTCAGGTTGCTCTGTTGGTACATAATTTGGATATTCTTACCCTAATTCCCATGAGCCACCATGTCTTCTTTCACCTGCAATCTTTAGTGCTGTAAAAACCTTGAAGTAAAAAGTAACCTCCAAGCTGTAAGTGAGTATAATCAAATGTTATTTACATGCACATGTGCAGGAACACACACATGCAAGTACATACTATGGGTTGGAGCCACATTTATATTAGGGTTCAAGTTGACATAGTTTGAAACAATTACAGGCATAAAAATGGAGCTCTGCCAGTCATCACTGTGATGAACTGCTGGAGCATTTGATGAACTAGAAGCTCATGTGATAACATTTGGTCAATTTATTGTATGCCCTTGACTAAAAAGACTTCCGACAGCACTAATTTCTGAGAAGAATTCTAATGATTCAAATTCTTAGCCACTGCTGAACAAATTACTGTTTCTAGCAATTAGAACTCCAATGAAATCTTCCTTCCTTTACTAAAAATCCAGAATTTTTACCATAGTACAATACTTGCTGATCACTGAAAGACAGTCATACACAAGTGTGTTCGTCTGGATACATGAAAACCTTACTTTAGAGTCAAATAAACTAAGACATTGACATGCTAGCAGAAAAAAAACAGATTATTTTTTTTGTGAGAAACAACAGATCATAATCTTGTGTTCTAGATGATTGGGTAGTGAGGTGGATTGTGGACTGGTTGAAGGAAAGAAGTCAGAGAGATGTGGTCAGTGGGACAGAGTCCAGTTGGAGGCCTGTACCTAGTGGAGACCCTCAGAGGTCGGTACTGGGACCAGTACAATTCAATACATGACCTGGATGAGGGAACAGAGTGCACTATCAGCAAGTTTGCTGATGACACAAAACTGGGAGGTTTGGCTGACACTCCAGAAGGCTGTACTGCCATTCCGCGAGATCTGGACAGGCTGGAGAGTTGGGCAGGGAGAAATTCAATGAAATTCAAGAAGGGCAAGTGTAGAGACTTGCATTTGGGAAAGAACAACCCCAGGTATCACTTTAGGTTAGGAACTGACCTGCTGGGGAGTAGCACAGCGGGAAGGTACCTGGGGGGTTCTGGTGGACAGCAGGATGACCATGAGCCAGCAATGTGCCCTTGCAGCCAAGAAGGCCAATGGCATCCTGGGGTATGGTTAGTAGATCGAGAGCAATTCTCCCCCTCTACACTCCCCTGGTGAGACCACATCTGGAATATTGTGTCCACTTCTGGGCCCCTCAGTTCAAGAAGGACAGGGAATTGCTTGAAAGAGTCCAGCGCAGAGCCACAAAGATGATGGAGGGAGTGGAGCATCTCCCTTGCGAGGAGTGGCTGAGAGAGCTGGGTCTCTTTAGCTTGGAAAAGAAGAGACCGAGGGGTGACTTCATTAATATTTATCAATTTGTAAAGGGAGAATATCAGGAGGAAGGAGCCAGGCTCTTCTCTCTGATGTCCAATGATAGGACAAGGGGCAATGGGAACAAGCTGGAGCATAGGAGGTTCCATGTAAGCATAAAGAAAAACTCTTCTACTGTGAGAGTGGCAGAGCACTGGACCAGGCTGCCCAGGGAGATTGTGGAGTCTCCTTCTCTGGAGACATTCAAAACCCACCTGAACGCATTACTGTGTGACCTGGTCTAGGTGATCCTGCTCTGGCAGGGGGTTGGACTGGATGATCTTTAGAGGTCCCTTCCAACTCCTAATATTCTGTCATTCTGTCATTCTGTGATCTATGTGAACTAGGACTCTATCTAACTTCTGAAAACGTCTAAGACACTTGGTATTTTAGATAATAATATTAATAAGGACAAGAAAAATAATTTGGGGGAATTAGGGAGATCTTTTATGTCACTAAGCCCATTTATTCTTCTTCTATTGGCCTCCCTTTCATGAAAGGACATGGCTTTGCAGGCAGAAAGATAGATCACACAATCCCTATACTTTTTAAAGACTTTCTCAAACAGTTGAAGATAGATTTTCTGTAGCATATTTGACATTTTATAACCTTTCTGATGAGCTGTGAAAATGAAAATTGTGATCAGAATGCGGTCTTTCTGAAAAGTATTTTGAAAAAGAAATAAGTACATCACTGTGTTACTTATCCTGTGCACTATAAGTCCTGTTGGCATTGGCATTATCAAGACACCACAGGTAATAAAGACTTATGCTAGCTGTGCTTGCCCTTGTTCATGAGTTCCACTCTGAAGGTTCCTGCCTTCTCCTCTTTCTTATGAGATGCGACTGCCCGCAGTCCCTTACTGAGGACGAAATCCACAGATGAGTCCAAACACCTTATTTTACATTTTTTTGTGGTTTGGATTTTAAAGCATCTTCTGTTTTACCATTACTAGGGATAGCATTATTTTTTCCAGCAGCATGACCACAATGGCTTTTACACTAATTCTTGTTTAAATCTCATTGTTGTTTAAACTGTTTGCTGCTGCTGTTTAATAGTTATAGTTCTCTATTTTCTGAAATGTTCCAGGAGTACAATGGGCCATGTCTCTAAATAAAATGCACAAAAAGGATTCTACATTGTTTGTGTACCTTCCTAAGTTCTTTTTATAGTATAAAACAATTCTATATGGAATTGCATGTCTAAATCTCCACTATTATAGCATAAGTCAAAAGAAAACAGTTTCTGAGAGGACAAAACAGTCAGACAATTCAAGTCCCAAAATAACTGACCCAGAAACAACTCCAAAACCACCAGTATAGCAGCATCTGGAGATCTGTGAAGAACCAGATGCTGCTGCAAAAATATCTTCCACAGTTTGACATTTGGCGCTTAGACTGAGGTCCAAAATACAGTTGTAAATATAATGCAACATACCACCTCCCTGTTGCTACTCCTTTTTAATAGAGAAAAACACTATACAACATGGTTCAAGACTTCCAAGTAGTTTTGGAGTGGGGAAATGACAAGCAAAATGAAACAAAATAAAGCAATAATAATTACAGTATCTTGCCGCGCACTGGAGCTTATAGTCATATCATATAGATGATAGGAGGTTCCATGTAAACATAAAGAAAAACTTTTCCACTATGAGGTGACAGAGCTCTGGAACAGACTACTCAGAAAGGTTATGGAGTCTTCTTCTCTGGAGACATTCAAAACCCGCCTGGGTTCCTGTGTGACCTAGTTTAGGTGATCCTGCTCTGGCAGGGGGGTTGGACTGGATGAGCTTTCGAGGTCCCTTCCAACTCCTAACATTCTGTGATTCTGTGATTCTGTGAACTCTCATAGAAATTCTAGATCTGACCCAAAGACCTTGAAATAATTGACAGGTTTTCTCTCAAATGTCTTATATAAGGATTCCAAAATACACTTGTCAAATTTCAGAGCAACTTGGAAAATGGACATTGCTAATTGCTATATGTTTATGGAACTTGGAATTTTACTTTTAGGAAGTCAATTATTAAAATAGACTTTTTTGTTGGCTGACAATATTTGTCACTGGTAATAATTTTTAAACAATTTAAATACTCTTTCTGCTTTCACTGTGTCCCCTTGGAAATACTTGCTTTCACTTCTCTAGAAGCAGATCTATTGATGACATATACTTTCCAGTCTACTTCAGTTTTATCCATCCTGCTTGCTTTCTTCACTTTATATGAGTTCTTTCTTCTATTAGAGGCGATTTTGAGATTTGCTGAGAGCAACAGGTTGAATATCACCAAAACTACTCATCAAGCAGAGAACAAAAAGAGACTGACCTTGATCATACATTGCAAGAAATTATTTAGGTAGAAGAGGCTCAGAGTAAGATGAAAAAAAGCAGAATAGGATGAGTAGGATGAGACAGTCAAGCTAACAGCTGATGTTTATCAGTTAAAAATAAAGTAATGAGCATGCATTCAGGGATATTGAGCCAATCTTTTCTGAACTCATTTGAACTAAGGGTTCAAAATTAACTATTAAGTTTCTGTTGTTTACCAAATTCCGATGCATTAAGTAGCCTTGGTAACCTATGTTTTTTTCTGTCAGCCAACAACAGCTATGAAATAATTAACATTATTTTAGTTCAGAAAAATAAATTTGCATCAAGTCATATATTCCTGCCTTCACTCCAGGCAAAACCTGTGCAAACAGGGAGTTCCCATGGCTCAGCCAAAGTGCTGTTACTGGTTAAGCCACAATAAATTGCGCAAATGTGTAAGCACTCAAGTTATCTTGTGTGTGCTTGCAAGGAGAGGGAAGTAGGGCAAATCCTTACTGTAGGCAGATCAGGAAATCATACTGGCTTTTCTTAGCTAACTTTCAATTAATTCTTTAATTCTTTAAACCATTTTTATTCTTCAGCATATGCTTAAATTATTCTGAGTCATTTCCTGAATAACTGGGGGCCACTCTTAAATTTAGGAAGAGAAGGACTATGACAACTTACTGTATTTCTAGGTAGCAGTGGCTGACCCATTGTACTATGACTGAGGCTTACTACATCAAGCTTAATTGTCTTGCTGTTAGTTTATATTTTCTCCATCTGTTAGTAGCCACCTGTTATATCCCATGCTGATTCCTGACTAGGGTCTTGAGACACTACTGAAATAAAAAATAAATAGCAGTCAAAATAATAGCAATAAGATTTTCAGGATACAGTGAATAAGTGCATTGGTCCTTCATTTTGTGATGAAAAAACCAAACCAAACCAAACCAAATCCACAGATCTAAGATAATTCATGTGCATTCTTTTTTTTTTCCCTCCAGACCAAGAGGTATTGACTGTCTTGCATATTTATTCCTCGAAAATGGCTGCACTTGGTGAAAACAATGCTGAAATCTTAAAAACTGGCTAATGATCTTTGGTTTCCCACTTGAGATCCTTTAGGGAGACCTAAATGTGCTCTGGAAAAGAAAAAAAAACTTGTGCCTGAATTCACTAGCCATTTTTGGATAAACCTGACTGAAGAAAATTCTAAAAGTAGCAATACATCTTAAGTAAATGGTTTGGATTTTTTAGCAAAATTCAAGTCTTTTCACTGATGAAATGAAAACCAAGACATTTTTAGGCATTTCTGGGACACTGAGATATGAGAAAAAACTTGAATTGACCTCATAAACCCAGCATATGTGGTTGCTTTAATCCATGACTGAAGTTGAAGAAATGACTCGCCTCTGCACCATCTACAGTGTGCTGTGACTTAAATGCATAGTTGAGATATAAGTTTCCCAACCAAGTTCTCAGAAGAAAACCACAACAGTGCCAAGAACAGCTCCCCGTCTCCTGTCTGAACCACAGAACCACATTAAAAGTTTTATTTTGTGTGTTTGCTTGATTATATTTTGGCTTTTTTTTTGTTAATAATTAAATTGGTTTATCATTTGACTGTAAATTATTTTTTGTTTTACTTGCCCAGTTTTCTTATGACTGAAGAAAACACATTAAAATATAACAGAACTACAATGAGAAAAAGAAAAAGGTACAGCAAATGCATCCTGTGATTCTTTCCTAACTATAATTTGAAAAACTTCAAGTGGTAGTAAAGTAAGAGAGCTGAAAATATGATGGGAATTGTATCACCTCAAATTCACTTAGTACAATGGCCAGCATGACTAACCTGGACGTGGAAACAGTGGTAACTGAGGCTGCTGTTACAGGAACATGCAGAATGGTTCAAGGCCTAGACAGAAGGGACTTTTGGTCAGTGTGGTGCAGATGTAAATTTAGAATTTGAAAATTCCATAGTGGTTGCTTGAAGGACATGAATCATCTGTCTCAACTGATGTTCAGCAGCCACCCAATGGGGAACAGGTATTCTTCTCTGAGATTCAGGGCTCCACATATGCTTTATTTATTTGTCCCCACCTAGTAGCTTTCATAGGTCTTTGGATATTCTCTTTGCATACTCTTTTGCATAGACCTCCCTGTAACTAGAATTTGCGAAGTAAGTCCATATGCACTGACGCAGGGTGTGGTTTGGAAAAGTCATTGTTATGGTAAGTTGGAAACGTCACCTATGGCAGTTGATTGCAAGTATCTGGCCCAGTTTTTCTCTCCCAGTTGCACTGGAGGTCTTTGCTCATGTAGGCAGAATGCTAAGCACAGGTAGGGACCTACTGATTACTTCCTAGTCTCTGCATCTACAAATAGAAATTTGCTTAGGCAGCAAATCTATTGCACCAAGCAACATTTTATGAAAACAGTATGATTAGAATACTCATTCCATCTTAATAGGGAGGAAAAAGCATATAGATTTTGTTGTTGAGCAGAGTGTCAGAGTATTAATATGTCAGGAGAAAATCAAGACTGGTGTTTAGCATCCTATACCCTGTTGCCCACATGTAGTGTATACAATATCGTCGTACTTATAATTTATTTATTCCTGTGTGTTTGCAAGAGAGCTACAGTATGGAGAAGTTATTGCTCCCCTATACATTCCTATCATACTATGTAATCCAAGGCATCTGTCTCCATACGATTTTGCAAAGTCAGGTTCAAATGGGTAAATAATACCCATCTTTCACATAAGTTCTACTTGTCTTATCATGTTTTCTGGTATTTTACTATATCAATAAACAAGCTGCAATAAAAGCTACATAGGATGGGTGAACCTGAGAAGTTTAAGTAGTGCTTCCTCATTCATCACACCCATCTGCAAATTAGAACAGTCATACAAAATTCATTTGAACCTAGCCAAACCTCTTTGGCTTGGAAACTAGGCTGGCAATACTGTGGGATCAAATATATTTTGTGGTATTTCTGACACAGTCCCTGCCAAAACCTTGTAGTTCATGAAAATTGACAAAACCAATGAAAAATCTTGAACTTGAGGAAAGGTTCAAGTAATTTCTTATTATACCCAGATGGGTTTACTATTCTCTAGTCACCATCAGTGAACAGAGTAGCAAGATGAATATAAATGAAAATTCATTTTTGGGGAGCCAGATTTTCAGCTCATCATTGAGGATCAGCTGAGTTTCATAGAAGAATATTGTAAAATTTGATCTATCAATGGGGTCCTGAGTCTCTGTTAAGAAAGTTTGCAGGGCTTTTCTTGGAAGCCACACTGGGCTATGAAGTCCTGTTTACCCATCACATGCAAACAATATGGACCACGCAGCCATTGCTGTGGAAGATGGTCCAACTACCTCCTCTTCCTTCCTGTGGCAGGATCTTGTATTTAGCTGTGATCAAATGTTTTTATTTTTCCTCTCCTGGTGCCTTTCTGAATTTGTTTGTTTCTTTGCCCTCAGCATGTTCACTAATTTTTCCTTCTGTAGGTGAGTGGCATGAAAATGATAAACAAAATCAGTTATTTGAACAATATCTTGTCTTGTAGATTTATGAACTAAATTTCTCATTCACCGGTTTTGCTAATCTACTCAGTGAAAGATTCTGTGTTCAGTCAAGCAGTAGACAATCTATTGTAACTAGGTAGCAAAGGGAACAGTTTGAGACTTCAATAACCTGAGGCTAATACATCAGAATGATTTTACAGATGGTTATGACTTAGCTTATATCTTTGGAGAAAGACTCAGTGACAAACAGATTATGTTTGTGAAGAATGTTACTAACAATTAATATAAAATTAAAAATACTAAAATGCTCCTATGCATTTAAAGCTAGGGCAATACAGCAATTAATAATATAATATTGAAGATTAAATGAAATCAATGAAATGTGTTTTCAGAAGGTTGACTAGTGAGGAACAAAATGGGGAAAGACACAGGAACGAGTGGGAAGGAATCTAAGTTACAGTAGGTAGAATGTAAAGCTATGGAATTGAGTAAAAGAATATAATCCAGAGGAAGTACCTGGAGATACTGCGAAAATATTTTAGTAGTCTACAGGAAGCCTAAGAGATAATGAGGCAGTGTGTAGGACAGCATGCTCAAGGGATGTGAAGACACTGTTAAGCAACAAGACTATTTTTTCACATCGGCCTTCAGCGAAAAGGTGATGAGCTGTTAACAAATCCTTGAGCAATATTTTGCAAGTATTTAGAGTAAGACTTTGTCAGAGATGAGGAGATGGTATGGGAACACTACAGTTACAATTGTTTTATTAAATAGGCTGATGCTTCAGGGATGATAAGAACAGGCTGACTCTGAATCCCTCCTGCCTTATTAAAAGTATATCTAAAAATAGAAACAGGGAATGGTTGATCTCTGGTAAATTAATTGCCCATTACTGGCATTCAATACCTTTTATTTTGCTAGGATTTATTGGTTCTAAGTTGGGTTTTTATTTCCAGTCTTTACATTTGCATGAAAATGCTACTTTAGTTTCTATAGTTTCAGTGGTTTGGTGGCTGAGTCCTCTATGAGCTGTTATATCAGCCTTAAACTTGCCATTTTAAGACACTACTTCACCCTCAGCATCCTTACTGCTTCTTGTCGTTTTGGAAGTATGTAATTTTTTGACCTTCTAAAATACTGTTTGCATTGTGTGTTAATAGGATTCTCATAAGCTCCACCTCCCTGCCGCTTCTTTCCCACAACTAATTGCTAGCAACATCTTTTACAAAGCCAGACAGTCATTTGGTCCCAAACACTGGAACGTGATTCCTAGAGAGGTGGTTGATGCCCCAAGCCTGCGAGAGTTTAAGAGGCATTTGGACAATGCCCTTAATAACAGGCTTTATCTATGGGTTAGCCCTGAAGTGGTCAGGCAGTTGATCATTGTAGGTCCCTTCCAGCTGAAATAGTCTATTCTATTATAAATTTTAAATTGGTGTGTGTTTTCATTTTAGATCAGTAATAGAAAGAGTTGTGTTAGCAATGTCTTTTTATAACAGCATTAAAACCTGCAAAACCAGAAGTCAACAACAATGCCAAACTCAAAGATCAATGTAGATACCTTTGTCAGATTTATCTACATTACACCATTCACTCAAGAATTCCCTTAATTTAACTCTGCAAGCTGCTGTGCTGTAAGGAAAGCTTTCACCTCAGACATCTTTTGGTACAACTTCACTACATTCTTGGATATTTTTATGCTACATACAATCTTTAGGACATGAAATCTATAATGAGTGACTTTGCTATTACATATTAACTGAAACATGATATAACAAACAATATTGCTAAAATAACATGCAGTGAGTTATTGCAACAAGTCATCAGGACTTCTTGATACCCATCTGACAGCCCTGAGCCCTCCTATGGTCTCAAAATACTCTGATCATGTGTAGTCTTGGAAGGTGAGAATCCACTTTCACGGCATGAACCTCTCAAAAATTGATGAATAACTTACTCCCTGACAGGTTTTGCTTCATAAAGAGGTAATTGATAAGGAATACTTTGCAGAAGAAAGTTTACAGAACACCAAGAGATGTATAAAGACTGCAAAGGAAAACTAATTCTTTTCAATAAGCTCTTTTGAGAAAATAAAAAACGCAGTGGATATTTAGACTAAGTGGTTACAATGTGTTAAGGTACTTTAAATCCTTATGTAAAAATCACTCACAGATATGTTTCTATCTCATTTTCACAAAAGAAAATATAAACTCCCATAGAAACATTGAGATAGATTAAGAAAGTGGTGATAAATTACTAATTTTCAATATAAGGGCATCAACTGACCAGTAACAGAGACAAAATTGCGTGTAATTAGGTATGTATATGCAAGAAATTGAAATGATGAGGTAGCAAAAGTCATAGCTGAGGTGCAATATTTAAGGCAAGAAAAAATCAGAGAATTTTGCTAAATTAATTAGCAGAACTAAGGAGAATGAAATTAAAGTCATCAGTCTCTACTGGAAGGAAACACTGAGCTGCTCTAACTTTGCTAAAGTCTAAATTAAATTGAATTTTATTAAATTTGAAATGAATAAAGAAAAAAGTTTTTTGTGGACACCTCAGTGAGATGTTGTCTTAATAAACTGACTCAGTGCCCCCCCCCCAAAAAAAAAACAACCAAAAACAAAACAAAAAACCAAACAAACAATGGAACAGGGAAAAAAATCACAAATAAATGGGAAATTTGAAAATATAAAATTTAAGTTATCCTCAAAAGATAACTAGGAAAGAACAAGAAAAATAGTACTTCAACATGTGAGTTTTGTAGAAAGAGTGCCATGAGAAGAAAGGCTTATTAAGAGTACTGAGCTAAACAATAACAAACTAGAGTTACTATTAATAACTTTGGATGGAAAGATCTATTTCACGTGGTTCTATGTTACTTTAGATCTTCCACCTCCACAAAAATGAAATGTCTAATAGAATAAAAATCAGAAATACTTTGGTCTAAGTGATCAAATTAACTGTATCTTCCTATTGTTTTTTATCTGTGAAAGTAGATTTAACAGTATTTTATTGAGATAATTTGCTTAGAATTACAAAGATCTTTTTTGAAGGAGTATACATTATAAATATTGTTATGTACAATGAAAATAAATACATTAAGTATCAATTCCTGTGTTTAGAACATAAATAGAGTGATAACTGTCTTAGACTGGTAAAACTGCCATCAAATAAAGTACTGTATAAACCCATATTATGATATGTGGAGTATCAATGTAGGAACAGAGTAAGAAATCTGGATGATTATTTGACCAGGATAGTATTTATATTTCTCCAAGAATATATAATAAATTAAAGGTGTGTCTTCAAGGAAGAGATTAGGTAGATTTTCTACTTGCTGCATTTAATGCAATTAAAGGTACAGCTCTTTCTGTGCCAAATCCTTTTAAATATGGATTAGTTTCAGAATTAGTGGGATTAGTTCTTTTCAAAAGCATTCAGATTCAACTTACATCCTTGAGTTTGATGAGTTTATCAAATTCAGTAACAATTAGAAAGCTCCACTTATTTTTTAGTCAAAACCATACAAAATTATGTAGCCATATAGTTTTTATTTTAAAATCTTAAATAGCTTTCATATTTGCCTAGACCTTCACATGTGTTAGTATTACCATTGTCTGAATGCCAAGTTTATAATAGATCTGTCTTATTGCAAACATTTCAGACAGTTTACATAGTCAAAATGAAAAGTTTTTCAGGTTTTCCTCACAGACTTTATTTTTGAACTGTAATTGTTTAGCTTTAGGATTGCACAGTGCCTAATCATGTTTCAATGTGTGAAGAAATATCCCCAAAGTAACAGATATTAGAAGGATGTGACTCTTGCTGCTTCTGTGAAGTCCTGATAAGACACGTGAAAGGGCAACACATCTACTCTTCAGAGCAGCACAGTACTATTTCCCCTATTGCAATCTCCATCCTGGACAGCAAATTAACAGCAATACTGAATCATAATTGCAGCTACTGCCTGCCTGGAATATTTTGTTATCTCTTATCCATGTCCATGGGAAATGGATATGAAGGTTTCTTCTACCTTAGTAACTGAGTAGGAAGCTTTGTCCTACTTAACTCACTGGGAAGAGGCCAAGATCCACTGCTTGGTTAACACAGATAAATTAATTCATGTATATTTGTAGCAGCTAAATTTAAAGCATTGTGGGTTTGTGGTTTTTTTTAAATAAAAAACCAAACAACTATATTTTGGGCAACTAATTTTAAAACCCAATTTACATCAATCTTTGCTTTCCAAGTAAAACATTTATTTATTCCATTTTTTTCAACTTGCTTCTTCCTTTTCTGTGTTTTCATTTTCTTTTTCATTTGTTTTCTCTTCCTTTTTCTCTTGCTTTTGTTTCCTCTTTAGCTTTTGGGTTTTTTTAATTCACTTTAATTTTTGCTTTTTCTACCATTTTCTCTTCCTCTTCCTTTCTTCTTCAATATTTTTCATTTTTTTCTTTTTTTTTTCTTCTCTCATATACTCTTTTTACTTTTTTTTCCCTGCAGCTACATTTTCAAGCAGGATTTCATATCTTACCATTATGCCAGGATAATCCATCATGATTTTTCTATATTCTATTTTAACTCTTTCCTATAAATACAGAAATCATTAACATGTCACTATGAACCAGTCCAAGTCCAGAAAGACTGGACTGAAAATTGCTACATATAGGACGTTACATTTTCTATAAGGATAATATGGGATATATTATAGCTATAGACATATATTATAGACATATTATAGCTATATGTATTTTAGACTATCAAATAAGAATACAGACATATGTTTGTTTCATGTTGCAAGTTAGGTAAACTACTTTGTTGACCTTCCTGACCAAAATCTGGTTTATTCATTTGTCATCCTCTAATTTATTTTTTCTTATAAACAGAAATATTTAGTTTTGCCAAAGTTTGTTTGAAATTAATAATTGTTTGTAAAATAAATTTGTTTTGATTTACTACCAACAGATGTGGCTTTATTATCATCTTCAGTTTCCGTTTTCTCTATAGCAAGTCATAAATGAATGAAATGACTACAGAATGACTTTGCCAGGTGTAAATAAGTAAAAAAATGACATCACATATTAGGACTTTGACGTAAAAAAAAAAAAAAGACTATAAACATCCGTATTTTTTATTAATTTCTTTACTGATCATTTAAATTATAAATAAGTATATGGCAGTCCAAAGTGTAACCATATCTCACATGGTTCTTGAGCTAGGAGGTGAAAGTTAGTAGAGGCATTTGTATGTGAGTTTCAGCAACACCCATGCTGTAGGTTGCACAGATATATCCTAAAAAAGAAAATCATTGTTAATGCTGCCACTGTGAACGAATGACTGCTCTGCAGTTTTCCTAACTGCAGTATCTCCAACAGCCACTGAGGATTTAATCCTTTATATTGGTTGTCGTCAAATCCTCTGACTTTTGTTGCACACACAGGAAATTAAAAAGATAAAACTGAAGCTAATAAGGAGAGCAAAGTATGACCACCTTCTATGTACAATATGCTCAGTATTCAGCAGCCAAAAACAGTGGGTAAATATTATTTTTATGAGACCTGGGCTTCAGTGATTTAAGGTGCCCATTTCCAAGCAAAACAAAATACACGGGAAAATGCTTTAAAGCATCTTATTAGAGGATACAGATTGTGAGAAATTCACAACTAAAGTAATATACGTATGGATTAAAGCACATCTAACACCATCTTTGGAAGTTTGTTGTTTTGGGGGTCTGGGGTTTTTTTTGTTGCTATTTTTCCCACCAAGGAAATCTAGACATAGCAAGTCAGAATAATTGAACAGCTGAGGAGCCCATACAAAACACTGTAGATGGATGTTGTCTGATCTGTATGTTTGAGTTATACTTAGCAAAAAAGATGTTCAGCAGATTCGTAAACTAGCATGGGAGATGGGATTTTGCTTTAAACTTTGTTGCTAAAAATACAGACTCACCACAAAGAAACAGGTTATTTGTCATTCCTAGATTTAAACTATTCTTTTCTATTTCTAGCAGTATACCAAGAAATAGTACTGCCTCAAACTAGTGCCTACAAAAGTGCTTACTAATATCTTCCCAGAATTTGTCAGTATAAACTAAATAAGTCAGATGTCAGTCAGTCTTTATTGCTGCTGCCTTTAGGTAGTATTCTGTCTTGACCTGACTTCTCAGTGGCTGTTACTGCATAACTTACATTTACACCCACAGGAATTAGGTAGCAACATTCCAAGAGCCCAGAAAAATAGCTTTCAGTGAAGGTAGTCCACACAATTCAACTGCTGCTGTCTCAGAGTCTGCGTGCAAGCTGGTTTAGATGAACCAGAGAATATTCACTGCAAGAGTAAGAAAAAATTCCTATGTTTATCATTCCACCCTTCCTTTATTGTTTGAACATAATTAAGTACAACAGCAAACAATTGTTTTGCAGACAAGCTATTTTTTACAAGTAGCTTTTCTAAATTTAAATTTAGCCCACAAGTCAAGTCAGACATGGATTTGTTGTTCCACAAGATGCCTCATTTTCCCAGATGCACAGGTAGAAAGTTAAGATTCAAGGTATGAGTTTAAGATGTGACTTTATAATTTAGCTGCTATGAGAACAAGCGGTAATCATCTCTGCAGTACAGGTCATGATTCCTTCCTTAAATATTTCCACAACCTACTGGACTCACATCAAACCCTGTCAGTCCACAACTCATCCCCAAACCTGTTGCTTCCTCCCCTATTTCTTTCTCGCCATTTCTATATGGACTGAAGACACAGGGAGAAGGATTATCTTGCCCTTCTACACATCAGGGACCCAAGCTCATTCCCTCTTTTTTTGTTCAGAGGCTGTTTTCATCTAAGCCTGTGCTACCAATTTCAGATTGTCAAGGAAAAAGACACTCATAGAGCAGGTGTATATGTGCATCTGCCACTCAAAAAACGACAGCTTTTGAAGATGGATCTTTTGATTGTAACATTGGGTGCAGGCAGCTGCGAAGAATGCTGCCCAGTGGTGTGGGAAAATATGTCACAGAATCACAGAATCACAGAATCA